>NC_056740.1:153606667-153613778 GCF_019279795.1 Protopterus annectens
ACAAAATGTACAAGTTGAAGAGGCTGCAGTGGCAACAGCTACATTTGCAAGCCTCATTGGAACATAAGATTATTCCCAGAGGACTACGTATTTTGAATATGCCTACCTATGGAGAGACATACCCTGATCTACTGAGAAGATGGCAAGAACTGAACCTTTATTTCAGTACACAGTATATGCATTTGCTAATTGATTTTTTCTGCCAATAGAAAATGAACTGAAAGAACAAATTATTGCTGCTGAAAGTAATATCTCTACACGTTGTTCTGTTGATGTTATTTTAGACAAATTAGATCGTTTACAAGAAAATATTACTGTGTATGATAAGAAACTACAGGCTCTAAAACTCAAGAAGTTAGAGGGATAAAAGGGATTTCGATAACAATCATGTTTTCTCCTGGCCAAGAGAAATTAACAGGCCCTTAAGCCACAGTTAATGAAGGCATAACCGCCATTCAACCAGACTCTATGCGAGGTCAAACTAGAGCAACAACCATTTGTACTACGTCTACAGCACAAGCATCACCTCCTCCCCCACCCTCAGCCTTAGCCGAAGCAGTGGCTGAAACAGTAAACATTAAAGAGAATCTGCTAACGGAAGCAGCAACTGCCAATAACTGCCACAGAGCTATGATACAGGAACCTACTGCTGGCCCTTCGACAACACAAAGGAATCTACATGGCACTTTTTTAGGGACTCCAGAAGATACACAAATTACTTTGAAGAATCCACTACCCATCAGGGCACGATCGAGAAGCCTAAACAATCGAGACAAGAGAGCATGGAACGGAATCCGAATCATACCAAGTGGAAATGAATGCAAGCCACAATCTGATTTTTAACATTTCTTCTCTTAGGCTCACTAGTGAACACATTGTGCTATTGAATAAAGGACTGTCCTTTGTTCCAGCTAAACGAGCCAACCCAGTTACTATGTTAAAAGACTTGAGGTTATTGGGAAGGAACTTGTCTCTGAAAAATGTTTTTGCTTCTGGGGTAAACAATGCTGAAGTACACAAGCATCATCAGAAACCAAGTACTTTCATTCCTACTTCAGGCCCTGCGACACAAACTTTTATTAATGTTTGTGAACGAGATTTTAGATCTCTTTTTTTCTAAAGGTACTAATACTCAATTTTATAATTTATCAAGTAATGAAAATAAGGCCTTACATGAACTAGTTAATATGAATTCCATTGAAATCAAGCAGGCCGATAAAGGTGGTGGAATTGTGTTGCCTGATACAGAGTTGTATTTACAACAAATGAATGATTTACTGAGTGCATCTGATACATATCAATGTATTTCTTTTGCAAATGTTAAAGGTATTATTGACAAGGTTTCTTTTTTAATTTTTGATTTACTTATGACCGGTATGATAGATGAGGATTTATTTAAATTTTTTAATACTCAGAATCCCATTATTCCCAGAATTTATGGCCTTCCGAAGATAGATAAACATGCCACCATACCACCAATGAGACGTATTGTCTCAGATGCTGGATGGTGTACAGAAGCACTATCCATTTATGTAGAAGGCAATTTACATACATTACTTGATGACTGCTACACCATTCTCAGGGACACCAAAAGCTTTCTTGAAAGACTACATAATAGATTAGAGACTACTGATTGTGAGTATATGTTGGTTACTATGGACATCGAAGCATTATTTACATCTATACCCAACGATTGGGGAGTCGAGATGATTAGAGAGTTTCTCAATATCAATCACTCTTTTGATAATAAGATTGAACTTGTATGTGCCCTATTACATATTATCCTAGAGAACAATGTTTTTGTGTTTAATAATGAGTTCTTCCTTCAGAAGGTTGGCGTGGCTATGGGCACAGCTTGTGCCAATAGCTACGCCAACCTAGCTTTAGTTTGCTGGGAACAGTCTCATCTCCTGACAGAGATAAATCCTTTTTTTGAACATATTCTCTGGTATGTCCGATTTGTGGACGACATTTTCCTTCTGTGGAAGGGAAACAAAGAATTGGATGAATGTGTCAAATACATTCACACTACTTTAAGGTTTTTGAAATTTACTTATCAATGTTCATACAGTGAAATTAATTTTTAGATGTATTAGTTAAAAAATCAGAACAGAAATTGAATAGTAGCATTTACAGAAAGCCCACAAGGAAAAATGCTCTGTTACACAGGTCCAGCATGCATCCTAGACACATTTCTAAGAACGTTGTCAAAGGACAAGTTTATAGGATTTTGAGACTACACAGCAACGGCCGAGCAGCACAGCTAGCTCTGGAAGTAGCTAAACAAGAATTTTTAGATAGAGGATATAGTGCACAAGACATTGACAGTGCCATTACTGAATCCAGGAGGCAACGCAGTGGCAGATGCAAACCATATCTCAGTGAAGGTCAATCTTTGGATTCAGGGCAGAGACTGGAGTGTAACACCAATGGTTTTAGGGTTATTATGCAATATTCCAGTAATATTAATGAATATATCAACATCATTAAAAAACATTGGAGTATTTTAGAAGAAACACCTGGGTTGACAGACAAAATTGGAAAATCCCCCTCTTTTACGTTTAGGAATAACATCTCACTGAAACAGCATCTGTGCAATAAAGGGATCACAGCATACTGGTAAAAATGATCGCTTTGGCACATTTTCTTGCAAGCATTGCATAGCCTGCCAACACATTCATGTTAGTACCAGTTATACCCATCCATCTTTAGGCTTTAACATTAAGAGCAAATGCTTTGCCAACTGCAGAACTTCTAATGTAGTATACTTTTCTTTCTGTGTGTCCTGCCATTCATTTTATGTAGGAAAAACGAATAGAATGTTCAAAGACAGAGTACTTGAACATATTAGGGACATTAAAAATAAGAAAGACAGCAGTGCACTGGCTAACCATGTAAGCTGCGAAGATCCTACACGTTTTTAATTTTTTTGTGATACAAGTAATACCTCCTGACATCAGAGGGGGCGACATTGAGAATTACACAGAAAGCCTTGAGCAAGAATGGATACTGAAGCTCATTGCTGAAACCCCCCCCAGGTTTGAATGGCATTGCTTCCCTTAAACCTTTTCTCAAAGCACGCCCATTGCCACAAATTCTAGCAACCTGTCCTTGGAAGCTTTAATTTTTAGTATGATATATATACAGAAATGGTTAGCTTGTTATGTGCAGTGTTTTATTGTTATATGAAATGCTTTCTCTACTTGTATACGAGCTTAGTAAGGCTATACAATGCACAACACTCGTGTTTTTAATTTAACTAATCATGACAATTTTTTTTAATTAACTATAACCAATGACCTTAGCAGTGCTGATCACCTGACATGTCTTATTTATTTAAATGTTTTATAGTATTTTACAAGCTGTCTGATGAAGCAACTTGGTTAGTTGTGAAAGTGCTTACTTTTTTGTTTAAATAAAATCTTTGGTGTGTGAGCTTTTGGTGCAGTTTTTATTCTATTTTACTTCAATTTCTCTGCACCTAGCTCTGTTTCCCTGGAGCTTCTTTATCTTTTATTATAACCTCTAATTTATTGGAGAGTGATATTTTCATTATCGGAAATTTTATTCTTGAGATTTTGCCTAAAAAGGTACTATGGGAGAGGCAAGTGCCTTAGCAGTAGCCGAAAGCCTAGAGGGGACAGGTGAAGACCATCTCTGGCAAAGCAGTGTGGTTCATTAACCATGTCATCCCAGGCTGACAGGAACTGGATCCTCTTAGAATAACACCAGAAACTAAGCCAATTGTTGAAGTCCATCATTTTTGTTCATACTGTGGTACTATCATAGGTGAGGGTAGAATGCTGCTCAAGGCTAGGGACATACTTGCCTGGCCATACCTCAGCCTCTTAGGGCAAGAAATCTGTACAAAGCCATAAATAATGTGGGGAAAAAGGCTCAAAATAAGGATAATTTTTAAATATTGCTCTTAGAAAGTTGATAGAAAAACAGGTTTTGTGTTAGCATGAATTTTCTGAAGGGTTTGAAATCTTAAATGTCTGTCATTTTCTAACTTCAGTCTTTAATGACTTGGTAATGTTTTGCCAAACAATTATAATTTTATGAAAAATGGACCAAAATATGAAAAAATCTGGACATTCTTCAAAAATCTGTACAGTTGAGAGGTATGCGGACACATTGACAGAGCTCAGTCATCTCACTCTTCATATAGTCCAGTGAGGTACGTCTCAAGTCATTCACACCAACATGAACTATGATGCGTAATAAGTGTACTTGTTGTTAACAGACTTGAGTGCATGTGTGATCTGACATATCCTGGCACCAGATAGCTGACCGTAACCTTCTTGCCCAGCCTGGTGAGTGGGACATCTGTGTGTCTCTCAATGGATTCACCGATAAAAAATTTGGTTTAGATGCACTTTCCTTAAGATCATATTTGGTGAGACACTGGTGCTTTTAAGATCATATTTGGTGAGACACTGGTGCTTGTGTTTTTTGTGTTTATTGACTGCTGGAGATGCGTTATTAGGTGTAGCATGTTTCTATTTGGAAGGCCTCTGGTGTTTAGGTAGGTTTCTGGTTAGTACCTCTGCATATGATGGTTTATGTGTTGAGTGCATGGTTTGGGTTGGAGGTGCAGCATGTGACCTGACAACCTGTTCAGTGTAACTGTTCTGTGCGCGAGATAGCAAGGATTCCAGATTCTTAGTGAAGATTCATCTCTCACAAATTGTACTTGGCTGATTTAGGAGAAGAGGGTTGTCTGTGTACTTGAGGCAGTTACTACACTTCCTCAGGATACCCATGTCAATCAGGCTGGTACGAGAAATGGAGGGAAACTTACCATCCATAATGCTAGGTTAAATCCTGTTTTCACAGTGGGGAGAGAAAATGGAGGAGTGCGGTATAACTGCTCTAAACAGGGTGTATACTAATGAAGTGCTCTATAAATGGTCTATACTAGTAGAGGTTTTCTAAATGGTATGAGAATATTGTAGATTTGATGGTTTTGGGATTGTTTAAGGGCAAAGACGCAGTGGAGGTGCTCTCTGAGCAGCTAAGCCCAATTTAAGGACTTCTTGGCCAGATCATGGGCAGTTACTAAGGGAAAACGTATCTTTGTTTTTGCGTCTATAACCGCCAGTGATTACCCCACTTCTCTGTAGTGTGTAATGGTGCACAGGTGAGTGCTATGGGTAAACAGATGAATACAGCAGAACAGTGTTGCCTAACTCTGTGAAGCTGTGTTAAAACAAGTGCAAACCTGTGGAAATTCAGGGCTTATATAGCAATAGTGAGCAAACAGAATTAAACAATTTAACCAATAAAAAAACTCAAAACTGAGCCCTGTGCCAGCAACCTTTAATCAGATGAGTCCTAACTGCATTCTCCTGCCCCAAGGGTGCAGGGGGGGCCCTCTCCAACAAAAGATAGCCTGGTTTAGTGCTCAATTTAACAAACAGAACCAGATTCAGCAGGTCTGAATCTAATCTATGCTACAGCAGACAAGTGCAACAAATCCGCAAGAACAGTTTAAAGTTAGGGATCTAAACCTTGTCATCACAATGAACAAAACATGCTGGAGGGATAGGTTCCTGACTCAGACTCCCCAGACTCTGGAATAGACTGCCCATACATGTCAAGTAGAGCACCTCCTTGGCCCTCTTCAAAAGGAACCTTAACAATTGGATGGGAGATAGGAAATTCACTCCGGGAATTACATCAGTCGCCCTGCTAGACAGAGGTCCAGGGAAATAAATATTGTGGGAAAAAATATCCAGGGACTTGTTATGGCTAGACTTGTATAGGCCGTAGGGCCGATAGGTTCATAGGTTGGTACAAGGCTATTAAAAAAAAAAAAAAAAAAAATACAGTTTAAAAGTGCAAAATACGTATAAAATTGTACTCATGGTTAGCAGATTGCTTTCTCTACATTAAGACCCATCAACAACAGTAGTATTTTCTTACACACCTTCCCTGTGGATCATTGGGTCTATATTATTACAGCGAAAGTTTAGCTTGTCGAACACCGAAATGTCTACAGCTAAACAGCGAAAGCTTAAAACTGCAAACAGCCAGTTCCGTAAATTTTTTCATATGGAAAAAATTTGCTTGCCCATTATGGTGAATTTGCTCTTTTCCCCAATTTTGAACAATATCAAAGTAGATATATTTAGTTAGGGGGGGTTCGGGGGGCACAGCAACCACCACATGGGGGTGTGGGGCACCAAGCCTCCCACTTAATTAGGGGGTTTTAGTGTCCGATGGCCAAGCAGAGTTTTGCCCTATGACAAACTTCGTGAAAGTGGCCTTTTGCGGTTTTAAGCTTTTGCTGTTTAGCTGTCGACATTTGGGTGTTCGACAAGCTAAGCGGTCGATTTTATAATATAGACCCAGATCATCATTATTCTATTAATGTTGTCAAAGGTTTGCGCCCCAGCCACAAAACTGCATTTATCCATATCAATTTTGGAAACACCTTTGCCATTCTTTTAGCTAGTATAGACAAACACTTTATAACCATGGTTTAAAATTGAAAGAGGTCTGTATGAAGCTGGGTCTGATTGGCAATACAGCCACCACAGCTTTCTTTTAAGGTGTTAGTGCTTCTCCTTTAAAATACTTTCTCACTTTTTTCCCTCCTAACATTCAAATTTCAACAGGAAAACCATCTGTTTCTGGAGACTTTCCTGAAGATAGACTATACATAACTTTCATCTCATCTTCTCCTATCTTAACGGTTAGTTTTTGAGCCTCATCTCCCTCTAACCTTGGCATAATTAAGTCTTCCATAATATTTCCATTTGTGCTCTCTCTCAATTTCCACATTTCTCTGCTTTATACAGATTTTCATAAAATTTCCGGAATATCTCTAATGATCTCTGGTTATTTTTCCTGTTACATGCTCCCTGAGTTTTGCAACTCCTCTTTCAACTTTGTTGCCCAAGTCATGCAAGTTCTTGCGCTCTGGACTGATCTCTTTCAAATCTTATGCATATTATCAGAAAAGTGCTATTCTAGAAATACCATCCAATGATTATGTAAAGTATACAGGAATTTAGGGAAAGAATCACTGAATGAGAAACGCACAAAAGAAATGCCAATTAAAAGGAGTTAAATGAAGAAGGAAAGTAAAAAAAAAAAACAAAAC
>NC_056740.1:153614278-153659278 GCF_019279795.1 Protopterus annectens
AAAAAAAAAAAAAATGAAAAAAAAAAAGGCCAATAACTTGTCTTCCAATGATGTAACTATACACAGGGATTGACGCCAACAGAATTTAGTCATTTAGAAGAAAACTCAATTATGGCTGTAGAAAAAAAGGCCAATAAAAGAAAGTCGTACAGAACAAAGGATCATTTGTTGTTTAATAAAGTTATACTGGAGAGCTGTAAGAAAGGGAAGAATTTAATTATGGCATGGATTGATATATAAAAAAAGCATTCATGGGTAACAGTGCTTAAAAATGTATTGGGTACATCCTACATTAGAGTAACCATGAAACAGTGGCAGACCGTTTTGCAATTAAGCCATGATAAAGGACAGATTAGTAACCCAGGAATAAAAATCCAAAAGGTGGATATTCCAGGGTGATTACCTGTCACCGTTGCTATTTTGTCTTGCCATTAATCCATTAAGCTGTTTTTTTAACAGCTTAGGTCATGGCTACAATTTGGCTTCTAGAAAAGTCTAGTGATTTCCCATCTTCCCTTTGTTGATGATTTAAAACTGTATAACTTATCAGATGAGGAACTGAAAGCACAGCTGCAGGTTGTCAAAACTTTTTCAGATGATATTGGAATGTCATTTGGTCTTGATAAATGTGCAAAAGCAACCTTTAAGGAAGGAAAATTGCAGCACCAGGAAAACATCAGTTTGGGACAAGAATGTAATATAAAAGCGCTTGAGCAAGACGGGGTGTATAAATACTTGGGAACTGATGAAGGAAGGATCAGTAATAAAACATGAACAAATGCGAACAAAGCTTAGTAAGGAGTACTTTAAAAGACAAATTAATCCTGAAAACAGCATTGACACCTAGGAACAAGATCCAAGCTATAAATCAATGTGCTCTTCCTGTCCTAACTTATAGTTTTGGAGTGATTGACTGGCCCCAAAAAAGTGTTGGATAGATTGGGTATTAAAACAAGAAGGATGCTTCATGCTCACCAAATGATTTATAAAAATCAGTGTATACCAAGATTATATATTCCCCATTCTGAAGGAGGGCTGGGCCTCCTTGAAATTGATTACATGTATAGATCTGCAATCATGGGATTCCACACATATCTATTGACCTCACAAGATCCAAATGAAAGTTTTGGAACATGAGGAAAATAAATCTAAGATGACATCTATGCTTAATTTGGCAGAAACATATCGATGTCAAGCAGGAATGGAAATCAAACTAGAAGTGGATAAAAACCAGGCAGCAACTGAATGTGCTAAAAAACAAAAGAAAGACAATAAGGTGAAGGGACCAGGTGAGAAGGCAAGAAATGTGGAAAAAATATAAATACAGTTGCAAGTATAGAAAACTTCTGGAAGAACCTCATGTTGATCAAGAACGAATGCAGGAATGGTTAAGGAGAGGTGAATTTACATCAAGAAATGAAAGGTTAATATTGGCAGCCCAAGATAGTAAACCAGCGTGTACATAGTCCACTAAGTCCACTGAACATGTGGGAGAAACAAGACATATGTAGGTTTTGTGGAACCGAATTGGAAACGGTCATACACCTTATTGCTGGTTGCGACTCTCTAATGACAGAGGGACTGTATACTGAAAGGCATAATAACATGGTGAGATTGTTACACTGGAGATTGTACATTATGGTATCAAAGTGGCTGAAAAACACTGGAAACATGAGCCACAGTGAATCATAGAAAATGATGAAGTTTACATCACATAGGATCACCCAATACCAACAGTCTAAAAGATAGATGCTAGAAAAACGGATATAGTGGTCCAAGAAAAGAAGACAAAAGTAGCATTGATCATTGAAATCACCACACCTAGTGACTACAGTGTCTTGCATACAGAGAGAGACACAAAGTCATAAAATACCTCGATCTGCAGGCAGAAATGAGAGCCATGTGGAAGAAAGATACCCAGACAGTTCCAATAGAAGTAGGAGCAACTGGTCTTAGAAAAAAGAATTTAGAATCATATTTAGATAGGTTACCAATTCATGTAACACCATACGAATTTCAGGAGTCGTCATTACTGGGCACTTTTGGCTCACATCGTGCTGCGAAGAGCATTTTTGGCCAACATCAAAGAGTGAAACAATACTAATTTCATGAACTTTAATTGTACTTTGACTTGGGAATGGGGTCTATTCCCGTCATTGTATTAGAATCCCAAAAGACTTGGAGAAATTAAAAGAGAGAAGATTCATCCATTAAAATCTAAGGACACACCTCTCACAATACCCAAGGTGACATCATAGAGGTATAGACTAAATTTGGTTAAGTGCTTTTATTAAAAAGCTGATGAAGTTGATTAAAATATGGACCAAAAATGTAAGGAGTGATGGTAAGGAAAAAGCTTTGCAGCACTTGGCTCACCAGATATCGCAAAGCAGGTATGAGCATCAGCAAATCATTGGTGCTTCTACATTAACCAGCTGTTTATACCCATGTTGGTTCAGTTACACGTATAGACTTGCAGTAGGTTGAGGTCTTTAACTTGTATTAACAGATTGTATTGTATAAATGCCTAAATTGTTCCACAATGGAGTAATTATTCTACTGCTTTTCATCCTGTTTTGTTTATATTATGTTCACATTTGCTTTCAATTCAATGAAGTCTTGACAAGAAAAGGGCCTAAGTGGTTTAATTCTCTTACCTGTAAAAATAAATAAAATTATAAGCTAGTGATAAAAATGTGGTTAGCAGCGCACAAATGCACAGTGATTAGTGTTGCTGGTTCGCAGGTCTCAATTCTCCACTTAAGTTTTCTGCAGTAAATTCTAAACATCTAGCCCCTCACATACAATATCGATATAGATTTTAACCAGATTAACAAGTTTTTTCCCACACCTGCAAAACATGTCCTAGATGAACTTAAAATCCACCAACCAAGGTAGATTGGTTGATGTATGTATGTGTGTATTATATATATATAGTTTACTATTGTTTATTCGAATGGAAAAACATTTTCCGTTCAAATAAATGAATGGTAATACCGAAAGTAAAAAAAAAAATTACTTGCACAATGTCAAACCAAATGCGACACATTTGACTCAACATTGTTGTCAAAACCACCATGTGATAGCTGTATAGGAGTTGATGTAAATCAAACTCCTATACAGCTATCACGTTTTTGCAGAAGGGCAAGCCCCCCTGCACCCCATACACCCCCTACTTACATATTCTAACTCCGAGATCGCATTACAGTGGGGATGTGGATGAATTTCCACTTCCCACTGTACCGTGATCTCCGTGCAGATAGTCAAATTCCACTTATGCGAATGCAGTTGTGCATTCACATAAGTGGAGTCGACTATCTGGTGCAAAAGTGCTTGTGCGTTCGACATTCTGTTTTTCAACATATTGCAGCCGACAGAATGTCGTTCGCACAAACAATAGTATATAATATATATATATATATATATATATATATATAAAACACACACATATATTATATATATATATATATATATATATATATATATATATATATAAAAAAACACACACACATATATTATATATATATATATATATATATATATAAAAACACACATATTATATATATATATATATATATATATATATATATATATATATATATATATATATACACACACACACACACACACACACACACACACACACACACACACACACACACACACACAACATACATACATACATACACCATACACACACGTGCACTTCCCCGATGGCCTAGTGCCCCCATCAAGCATTTATTCCTCTAACCTGAGCCTGCTAAATACCAGGACAAGCTTTAGATCCCCACAGCTGCATTAAGTAGATGAGCAGAGAATGAATAAATAAATGCCAAACACACTAGCTGTCAAACACAGAAAGGCTGCAGAAGAATTGAGTCTGGTGGAATGTATCCACAGATAGAATTCTCGGGTAAACTGTACCACAAAAAAGAGCTATGAAAGAAACTGTATTAATACCTTAAATTTCAAGGAAAATTTAAAGGAGAAATAAGAAAAGAGACTGGATTCCACTTAAGACTGTGATGTGCACAGTTGTAACCAATTAAGCTTGTTGTGTACAGGGAGGTCATGGACAATCTAAACTAGACTACACTGCATCAAACAAAACAAATGGCAAAATATAGCACAGGTAATCAAACAAGCATATGCAGCACTGCCCTGAAGGTAGACACTAAACGCACATCTGATTGGGGTTATCTAGAACTTCAAAATTAGTACACACATTTTAACATGAACAACCAGAGAGTTTTAATTTTTCCTAATAATGCAAACATTTACTAATTTCACAAGCAACACAGTTTCCAATAAGAATAAATATCAATTACATGCACACTCATCAACCCACAATCTCTCCAAAGTCATAATCATTGTTACACTGGCATTCATCCAATACTCCATGCGTCTTATTTTAGTCAAGCCACTATCCAATACTACCCCATCTAGGGCAGTGATTGATTAGGTCTGGTCTAGGATACCCTGTTCTTACATTCAGGGGATCTTTAAAGCATTTAAATAATTAAATCATAATAACCATGCAATTAAATACCATTACCTTCTTCCACCTTTTATCCCAGCTGCTTCAGCCTCTTATCAACCTACTTAGCTCCTCAGTTGTCATATCTTTAGTTTTCATGTGTGTAGTTAATATCATTTAGCTAGCAACATTACCAATACAAGCAATTGCTGATTATAACTGTACAAATAAAATTCCAAGAAACTCCCAGGAAAATACAGAGGTGGACACAATACCATTAGCAAAAATGTTTTCTCATCCTCTGGTGGTGTCTTTCGGCTTTTCCTGGTTAGGGGTCGCCACAGCGGAACTCCAGTCCGCTAATGATTGGCACTAGATTTTTACATGCCAAGTTGCCAGCTCTGGCGCACAACCTTCAATGAAGGTACGCCCATTCATGCATGTCTCCACACAGAAGACGCTCTAGCTGAGAATCGAACAGGACAACATCTTACTGTGAGGCGACAACGCTACCGCAGCACCAGAACTTGTATGCATGTGTTTTGGGAGTAACCAATATTGGATATCAGAGGATGAGAAAAAAAATGTGTTCTCATCCTCCGATATCCAATATTGGTTACTCCCAAAACACATGCATACAAGTTCCCCTCTCACTTGACATAACCAGCATTCCATGGTTACACTCTAGGAATAACTTAGACACTCTGGCATATACAGTTATATGTGCAGATAAAGCCATGGGGAAAACAATACTAATTCTTCTTGCTTTGGTAGCATACTTTGCTATTTCATAAACCTTTTCCAAATCTCACTCATACACTTAATCTAGTTACTTATTTTATTTGTTTTACATTTCTTGACTGGGAATGTCTGACTGAACCAAAGCCCTTTTTCAGCAGTGGCCCGGGGAGAAAAGCTCCAAACTAATACAGAACAAAATTAAGCTAATACAAACAATATAACATTTCATTGTAATTTAAGATTACATACAGCAAGTCTAAAATAATTAGTTTCAAAAAACAAGCAGTACAGAAATACAAATGTTTTATATATATATATATATATATATATATATATATATATATATATACATATACATATACATATACATATACATATACATATATATATATACATATACATATATATATATATATATATATATATATATATATATAAAAAACTCTCAGCCTTAATACTGGTTCTTCACTTCTTGCAAAGCTTTCAGCCTACCCGCTTGCACCAGCTGATACCAGTACTTAAACTTAGATACTCTATGCCACCAACACCAAAAGGCAGTGGGGTCCATAGCCTTAAGCCATTCCTGCTTCTGAAGCAGGTCTTAAATTACTTAGCCACATTTATTTATCATTTAACTGGGAAAATCCAACTTGGAATGAACTCAATTTTCAGTGGAGGGCCGGGGAGAAACACTCCAGACACGTCTTTGTAATGTGGGAGGAAACTGGAGCACCCAGAGGAAACCCACACTAATGCAGGGAGGACATGCAGACTACACACAGAAAGCACCCCATCTGGGAATTGAACCAGAGCACCTCTTGCTGTGAGGTGACAATGCTACCGCTGCACCACTGTGCCATCCGATTACCTAAATAAACAGTCTTTCTCTCCCCCTACCACCATGAAGTAATTCAATGTATCTAAATAGCTATTCAGTCTCAGCTGTTGAAAAAGCATCTCTTTCCTTACTTTTGGAGATAGTCAAAAGTTCATAGGAGGCCCTTGGATGCCTGCCTCCAGAATATAATCAAGACATTCAGTACTTTATCCAAACCTTTGCTCCTGTGTAAACTGACACAAAAAAGGCAGACCTAAATACAAAAAAAATGTAATACATACACTTGATGTTCCAGTACACAGTCATCGAAATGTAGGAGTGCACCTGGCTTCATGATGCCAGCTAAAGGATTTTCAACAACCTCATGTGGGGCATTACAACACTGTAAACTTAATTAGCCCTTCAGCTGCAGAGGCCGTTTCATGAGTATATGGAAATACTTGCATACTAATTTTATCTCGCTTGCTAAATGTATGCATATTTTATTCCTTATTATATATTATTTTTCTCTCATAGGTAATAGTTGCATACAAGTATTTTGTGGGTTACCATAGTGTATAATCTCCACTTTCATTATTGCTAGTGGTCTGATTTGAGCCTCCAGTTTTGTGCTGGTGTTAGTACTTGGGTGTTAACTGAAGAAAGACAGTAGAGAAGTTCACTAACCCAGTAAACAAATTGAAAACAAACGGAATCCAAAGACAGACAATTTACAAAAAAAAAAAATTCTAGCATTTCCAAGCACATCTCCTAAGGTTCCCTGAAGTGAGCTTTCAAGTGTGTCCTTAAAATATATCCCTAAAAAATGCACATTCTCATGGTCCCACCAATAAGGATACCTTTCTGGCACAGCCTCTGATGAGATATTGGTTACGATCACCATTTATGTTTTAGTGGAGTTAACTTTATACCCAGATAACTGCCCATCAGACCGTATTTTGAAAATGCTTCACTATTTTATCCGTTTGCATTAACTAAAGTCTGGGCTAACGGAGTCTTACTCCATTTTTTAGAAACAGTCCACATGCAAATGTAAAACACTGAGAATATGCCCAACTGCTGACCACTGGGATTAGTTAATACCTCACCACATGTTTATTTATTTTTATTTTATTTGACATTTGTTAATTGGGTTAGTCCATCTGAGCCAATGGCCCATTTTCAGTGGAGACCCGAGGAGAAAAGCTCCAGCAATACAAATATAAAACGATAACATAGTAGGTACTATACAAAACCCAAGAAAAATAGTGCAGCAATGCAACATAAGCAAAAATTACATGTTCAGTAATCAGGTGAAACAAATAATAAAAATAAAACAAAAGTAAATACAGCTAGTACATTTAAGTATTAGTTGGAACAAACAGTAGGACATTTGGATATCACGAATAATGACACATCTTTCCAAAGTAACATAATGTAGTATTGTCTAGTGAGTAGATTAGTCATGGAATTATTAGATGTAGACAGGTAGTGAAAAGAAAAAGAAAGGAAAATGCAGATTATGGAGGATTTAGGTAAGGACAGACTTTTGAGTTCAGAAAGTAGTGCTTGACTTCAGTTTTAATTCAACTGGAACTAGTGATGCTACGAATGCAAGGTGGTAGCCTATTCCATGCAAGGGACACCATGTTTAGAGAGGAATTTACCACATGTTTTATTGGGTTTAAAGATGTCTAGAAGGTGCTGGTAGGAACTAGAGAGAGACTGGGTTGGGATATAAGGGGATACTAAGATAGAGAGTGATGGGCAGGCTTGTGGTTTGTTGATTAAGTTGCCGAAAACAATAGAGGTGGTCCGGCTTCCTTACAACTTGAGGAAAAAGAACTCTTATGGCAACTCAAATTGAATGCTTCAGCTTTGCCAGGACTAAACGACACTATTTCCATTATGAGTATTTTGAAAATGAAGGCTTTACGTAGATAGTGATTATTGTGTGTTTATAAAAACTTTTTTAATGTTCTAGATTATATTGCTTTTTGAACATTAATCTTACTTATTTTTGTATCTATTTATTATTTTTCTTAAGCATCTGCTTTAAGAAAATGATGATGTTTTAGATTTATGTAATTTATTTTGTAGTTGGAGATGTATTTATTTTTGAGGCATGTCTATTATTTTGGTGGATAATGAGACTTTTATTGTGAAGTTTTTTTTTTTTTTTTTTTTCTTTGATAGGAAATGATGCCATTCCTTAATTGTGTAATTAAATGTTGATTTCCTATGTAGTTTTGTCTGAAGAAGTTTATGTATATTATATAAATGGAAGCGCTAACCTGAAACCTACATTTTTTGTGTCCAGTGTGATACTTTTTCTTTTTATTTTTTATGTTTATAGAGGAATTTACCACATGCTTTATTGGGTTTAAAGATGTCTAGAAGGTGCTGGTAGGAACTAGAGAGAGACTGGGTTGGGATATAAGGGGATACTAAGATAGAGAGTGATGGGCAGGCTTGTGGTTTGTTGAGTAGGGAGTGTGTCAGCTGCAGCTGGGCAAGTAGTAAGAGCTGGGGGAATTCTAGCCATTGAAGCTGTTTCAGGGCAAGGGAATGATGGCATTTATAAGGTTGGTTACTGGTGAATCTGGCTATGTTATTGTAAGCTTGTTCTAGTTTGGAGAGAAGGTTTGACTGGAGGTAAGTTAGGACAGGGGAGGTGTAGAGGAGACATGGAAGGAGGTAGGTTTGGGCAATGCTGGGTTTGGAGTTGGGAGCAAGAAATTTCTTATTCCTGTAGAGAAGACCCAGTTTCATGTTAGTTTTTTTGATAGAGCGTTGGATATGGATGTCAAATTTGAGTTGGTCATCGATTATTGTACCCAGTAACTTACTGTGAGGCTCAGCTTTGATGAGTGTTATCTAATGAAGAAATAGTAAAGATGGTGGAGAGTTTTGGGGAGAAATAGTAGGTGCTTAATTTTTTGGGGGTTGAGTATAAGTTGATGCTTAGTGAGCCATTTTTCCACAGATGAGAAGGAGTTTTAGGTGACAGAAAGAAGTTTAGAGATGTTGTCAGCACAAGATATAAGAGTAAAGTCATCGGCATGCTGTATGAGGGAGGTGGTGTTGCAGGAGGAGTAAAGATGATTGGTGAAGATGATGTATAGGAGGGGGCAAAGGATTGAGCCTTGAGGGACACCAGTTTGGATAAGTAGGAAAGGGGAGCAAGTAGATTGCCATCTGATAGACTGGAACTTAAGACAGCTTGAGAACCAGGGAATAGTAGAGGGGGAGAGATTAAAGTCAGTAAGCTTAGTAAGTAGCTTCTGACTGTTTATTATGACAGAAAATCCAAGAGACTAAATTGTGTAGAAGAATGCAGATAGGTAGCCAGCATGTAAAGCCATTAAAGTGTTGGGGACGTGAGAAGTTTATACTGCAATGAATAGCAACGTTTATAAAGAAAATTGCTGTCAAAATTTCAGAAGATGCATGTTACTATCTAGGATGAAAATAATTGTGTATTACATGTTGAGGTTGCACTAGGATTACTTTCCTGATGGGTGCCCTTTGATAAATAGCAAGAGCTTAAGTGCTTGAACTTCAGATGCGTTTTATATTGGCATTTTTTTTAATGTGCCTGCCAATGCAAGGACCAGTCTGTGCCCGTTTATTGATGCTGCTGCAAGATTTGATTGTTAATAATCCATAGAAGAAGCTAACCACTGGCATGCATTCATTCTTAAAGTTGGCATGTGAGGACTGCCCCCCCTCACTGCACACAGTCACATAAATCAGCTATTTATTTACTGACTGGAGTCCTAACATCCTAGAATTCTGCAGTGGTGGAATAGACTGTCACTGCAGCTTTGCCCAAGTATGATTTCAAAAGACTTTTTGATTCCAATACTTATAAAAATGTGTTTGTTACTTGATATTACCATAACAAATGTTATTACATTGTGGTGCAAAAATGCAAGACTTTCATACATAGATATTCAAACCTGAGTTTCTGCAGGAACAGCCTTAACAGTCACTTGCTTCCAGAGTGCGAGACCTATAGTATTATATTTTAAACCAGTTTTAGTTGAAAGTGCGACACCTGCATTCATTTTATCTCCAGTTATCTTTTCAACATGGGAAGGTGGGGTCTGAAAGCATCTGGAAGGTTCTAAATCCATCATCCTTTCACTTGCTAGGCTAAAGCTTGGCATCGGGAGTAAACTCCTTTTACATTATTTTCTGAAATGCCCCATCCCCCAACTGCCCTAGTTCATACTTTACATCTCAATAAAAGTCTTAAGTAAACAGTAGTCATGGAACACTATGCATATCATGAATGTTTTACATACATTTTCCCTTTTCTAGTAGCCTAGAACCATCTCAAATGCATGAAGCAAGTTGCTAAAATATTTTCAGGGGCTGAACAGGCTTCTCTTGCAGATATTAATTCTTACATGAATTTCAAATGATCAGTAAGGACTTCTGAATTTCAGATACAGCTCTGAGTGTTAATCAAGATAGCCAGAGGCACCCAGGGGAACAGTGCTGTACAGGAATTTTCTGGCAAGGATGCATAGCAAGAAAAGTATGCATATTCTTAACAAAATTATAAGAAGCATTTTAGATCATTTTTATTTCGGTTTCCATTTTTCCTTTCAAGCAGCAGACATTATGTTTTTTAAAAAAAGTCAGACTGTAAAGGCTCATGCTGACACTAGGCCCACAAGGTATGTGTGTTCTTGTGGCATAAAAATTTACTTGCTGAGAAGACCCAAGGCTTGCAAACATGCAGCCCTGTGTTAACATGAAGGAGAGGAAGTAATTCTACAGCAGCACTGGCATGACTTCTCATCCAAACATAAAAGTGCTAGAACATGAAAGAACTACTGCAAGTAGAGGCAGAACTGACAGATGAAAGTGCGTTAAGCACTCCATCCCAATTATTTGTCTCACGAGAGCACACTGTAGGTCACAAAGGTAACGCTGTAGTTGGAACAAACAGTAGGACATTTGGATATCACTAAACACTTCCTGCTAAAGGGGGTCACAGCATGCCCTTGAAGTGCAGATTGGCAGTACTCTTAGTATAAAGTAGGTCAGGCAACCCCTGTGCCTCCCTGCAGGGACCTAGGAGCATTCTCTGTAGTCAAAGTGTGACTGACATGGGAACAGAAAAGTAGGTTAGGTTTCCCTTCCTCACTAATCCAAGAACAGACTTTTTTTTTAAATAACTCTGATACTACCATTACTAGTGCTGTAAGCTGCAAATCTTGTTGCCTGATATTTGTACTTTTTTTAGGATAATAATGTAGTTAATTTACCTGGTCTTCCAATAAAATTAAATGCATGTCCTCAATAAAGGAGGAGTTCAGTGGAACAAGATTTGATGCAGAGGATTAAGGTTGTGAGTAGAGTTAACCACCTGTCCACTTTGCGAGGGACAGTCCCTCTTTGGGCAGTTTTGTCCTGACAAAAAATTGTAAAAATGGCAAATGTCCTGAGATTTTAGGACAAAATTATTTCCTATATTTTATGTAATAGTTACATAAAACAGTTATTCTGTATCTAAAATACTTAAATGTTATAAGAAACAGAATAAGTAACTAAAATGCTACAAGAATAAGCTTTTATTTAGGCAAAATCCTTTGTACGGACCGTGGGTATGTGTCGGCCTGTAAAATCTGATGTTTGTACCAAAAATGTCCCACTTTGGCCATTTGAAAAGGTGGCAACCCTAGTTGTGAGTGTTATTGAATTGCTTCATGTAGCCCCGGGTTTGATTCCCTTAGTCTCCATCTGCCTAGTGTGCAACTAAGCAAGTAACTTAGTGCTCTTGGGCTGAGTTTGCAAAAAATCTATGTGGATCAGTGATAGACTTCAGTTAACAAATACAAATAAAAAGTTAGCATTATTGGAACAAAAGGGTTGGTGCTTTAGTTGGACTCCAAACCCCTTTTCAGCAGAGGCAAGCTCCAAAATGAATGAAAATTAATACAATGTATTAAAATGCACAGTACAGCTAAAACTTGGAACAAACAGTGCAATTAAATACAATAATGTACAACAGGTTACACAGATGAAGATTAGGAAAATGTATACAATGTTTTAGAACAGAATTATTAAAGCAGTAGTTCCACATACATATACATACCGGACAATCACAGGACAACTGGTGAGCATTTTTGAATTACAGTAAGTGGTTGAGCAAGTTAAATCCAGGGCACATACAGCAGTTAATCTAACAGAGTGACAGATAAATCAAGGATTTTATGTAAGAGTAAAAAGAGAGATAGGCTGTTATTGCTACATAAACAAGGTGCAAGATGGGAATAAATAGTCCAGACAAGTAGTAAGATTATATAGAAAATGGTAAAGGAGAGAGGGGTGCTTAGCTGATAGAGGAAAGGTGTAGAGAGATTTGAGGTTACTGAGAATGAATATAGGGGTAGAGATGAGGCAGTGAAGTTGTAAGGAGTATTGTAAGTGTTAGTATAAGAGATTAAAGGTGAAAGGTGTGGTATCTGAAGCACCTGGCTTGGAGAAGGTGTTTGAGGTTCCACTATGAAAAGGATTAGTAATGGGATAGAGATGAGCTAGTAAAGATGGCTGGAGGTATCATTAAGCATTGGGTAGACAGACTATAGGTATTTGAAGCATGTGGCGTGGAATATACTTTGGCAGGGTAATTGCAAATCTATAATATTACTTTCAGGTTAGACAAGGATGTACCAGAGTCATTTTGATAATGTTTTAAAATAACAGATCCACATTCAAGAATTGCTTATTTATTTACCCTTTGTTGAATGGGTTAGTCTTGCTAGGCTAGTAGTCTTTTCAGGGGAGACCTGACACACCACTAATTAGTAGTTAGTCTTATTAATATTAGAGGGATAGAGTTCCAGGGCCTTGGCTTCATAGCTAGAGTAGAGTGTGTTCCCAGCTGGGTAGTGCGCTTTGTGAATATTGAGGAGTGGTACGTCCTGAGTGCAGTAACCTGGTGGATGTGTATGTTTAGAAATTATTCAAAGAAAGGCATTGTTGGGGCTTATAAGTTACTACGTGGACAATGAGAAGCTGAGAATATAGTAGGTTGTCAGGTAATTCTAACCAGCTGTGTTCTTTTGGTAGAGCTCAGTGGTGGGTTCTATACGGTTTAGAAGCTGCAAATGCTGCCGCTTTATTATAATATTGTTCAAGCCTGTCTCTTAGTGTAACTTGGAGATTTATTAGGACAGAAGCAGCATAGAAGACAGAAGGTAAAATACATTTTGTCGCTAGGAGTTTCATCTGAGAGATCTTTCTTAGCTCTGTATAGGGTTCTTCATTTCTGATGATTTTTTTTTTGGTCACATGCTGTATATGCAAGTCACAAAATTGCTAAGACTGATCATCGATGATAATTTGAAGGGGACTACTTCAGTGGGGTGTTATTGGAAAAGGCGACTGAAAAATTGGGTTTGTTATGGGTGATTTCAGAAGGAAAAGTTTGCTCTCTTAGGATTAAGGATAAGTTGATTGTTTAACCAGAACTCAAAAGAAGTGAAAGATTCCCAGAGAGATGTACTGAAATGTTATAAGGTTGTTAGAAGACTATATATTAGAGTGGAGTCTTCAGTGTATTGGATTAGCGTGGCTTGCTTATTTGCAATAGGAAGATTAGTGAAAACGTCCAAGAGAAGAGGTCCAGTCATGGAGTTTTGAGGTACTCCTGTGGTGACATTTACCACTTAACACTATCATCTGTAAAGACAGATAACTGTTAAACCATAGGAGAGAGGGATTACAAAGACCGAAGCGTGATAGCTGGTGGAGTAGTTTATGATGGGAAACCATGTCAAAGGCTTTTGACAGGTCTAGAAACATGTCAACAAGTTGTTCCCTATCCCTTGCTTGGTTAATAGCATTTGTGAAGGTGAGAAGGGCTGTAGTAGTGTTATGGTCTGGGCAGAAACCATGCTGTGAGGGGGTTAGGGGTGGACTGGTAAGAAAATTGTCGAGTAATTGTTTGTGGATAAATTTTTTCCATAATTTTAGGAAGAGGTGGCAGTACAAATGGGTGTACAATTTGACAGTTCATTGGAGTTGCCCCTTTGTGGAGAGGAATGATATACGAGGAAACAAGATTCTTGTGGGGGCCTATTTATTGATCTGGAGATGTGATTTGTAAGGGGGTCTGCAGCTAAAAGTGTCCTTTGAGGTAGCATCCTGTTCTTCACTTAAGTTACATCATCCATGAAGAGTTGCCACGGATGCCTTGAAGCAGCACAAATTTTAACAACTGGTGATGCTGGTGTACATAGTGAGTACATTTAGGGGAGAAAAAAAAAAGCACAGGATAGGTAGTGGTTTTGTCCATGAAAACTGTCTTCTGCAAAGGTAAAGGAGGGAACAGTAAAAGGATTGCTTTCATAATCCTAGCAGTAGCTGGAGATGGAGGGATATAGACACAAGCTCTATATTACCCTGGAAAGCTGTAATAGGACAGGCCAGTAAGGAACATGTGGGCAAAACCTACAACCAATGTAGTATATGCAGTTTAGGTGGGGGAATGGACAAACAGCTACTTGTGGATGGCCACATGAAGGTCCCTCTATCCAAGTCAATTAAACAACTATAACTAGCAAGAGTGGTGTCAGTAAAAGCTTCTGTGTAGAAACAGAAGGGGTTCTGTTGGGTGTACATGAATACCGACATGCCCTACATGAAATCTGATGTACTTACCCTACCCCCCATTAATTATAGCACTTTGAGCAGTCTCATATTACCTGCCCCCACATGCCGGACAGTATCCCATACTCTTCCCCTTCCAAGACAGACTCCCAGTCGAGTTTTGACAAGTCTTCAGATTTGAATAAATACGCACATATAATACAACAACAGTTGGTACAATGCCTTGCAGAGTAGTACTAGTAGTCATGTGAGAGATAAAGGAAAAAAGTCAGACACAGGTAAACAGCTATGATGTTGTGTGTTCTGTCTTTAGCTGAAGTGGAATTACAGAACAACTTAAGCTCAACAGAATAGGAGACTGTCAAAACTGACTGCGGGTACTCAAGTCTAAATAAAAACCTTACCATTTAAAAAAGAAATAGCAAGTAGTAAATGCTGCTATCTTTAACCAATTTCATTACTACAACTGCAAGATTATTTATACACAATGACAACAGAAGGACTAAAGTGCTTTTAATACAGTATTGCAGTCAAATCTGTATTAGGTAAAAATTTCAAATGTATTACCATTTCTTATGTTAAACCAGCTTATCTTGCATCAATACACAGCAAATGGAAAAATCACCAATAGTTGATGGCAACATACTCTTTTTTATGTACGAGTAAGCAATTCCCAGATATTTTGTTTTAGTTAAATAAAGATAATAAAAATAAAATTCAATGCCAATATGGGTTGCAATGATGTGCAACACTGTATGTGAATTTGTTTGCATTTCTTTTTGGCCTCTCACCCCACCTTTTCTTTTTATTTTAATTGTGCATCACTTTGTCCTTTATTTTCTCTCTCCCCAGTTCCATTTTTCTACAAGCCCAGAATCCTTAGGAGCAGCCCAACTGCATACCTGCCAAGTTAGGGGAATGGTTCAACCTCTGCCAGTCATGGGACCTCTTCACAGGGTCAGGACTGTGACAAAAGATAATGCCTCTCCTTCTTCCCCCATCTCCTCTCCCACCTCATTTATATCAATTCTCTTAATGCATTTCCTTCTGATCTCCCTTGGCTTCAATCTGCTCTATTTCCAGTTTTCCAGTCCTCCCTCATTCCATCCTTATAAAAGCCAAAACAGATCTGTATTAGGACACACTTTACAATGAAGAAAAGAAAAAAAAAACAATTCTGGTATGCTGTGGGCAAGCTGAGCTCAGTACATGTTCTCATGGAAGTTCAAGAGATCCAAAAAGCTCTTACCACAGCCTTTTGATGAAAATGAATGATACCTTTCATAATTGTATGTACATAGGAATTGTTTCGCATATGTCTACCATTATGCATCTGTGAATACAATTCAATTTTATATCTCTAAGGTATTCAGAATATTTTGGTATTACAACATATGAGAGTACAAGAAGTTTTAAGAAAACTGTTATAAAATATTTTTTTCTATAATAGTTCCAGTGGGCAATATATTGTAGAAGATGGTAAAGGTAGTACTCCATTTACCAAGTCAGATTACAGTGAATTGCTTTTATGAGTATAAACAGGATTAAATTGAACTGACATTAAAATGAAAGGGTTTCACAATTTTGTAAAGAAAAACATTTTTTATGGGTTAATGTATATACTTTAAAATGGTTTCAGTATGGGATCCTGACAAGTTGACTGTTAATATAGTTTTTAAACAGGAAACGCTCAATAGGTAATTGTCAAGAATTCTTTGTATTTTGAAGCAGTAGCACTTACAGAACTAAATCCAGATGTCACAATTTTCTTTTCCAAAAAGTGAGGTTTACTTCCCTGTAATCCAACACTAAACACTTCTCATGCAGAAGAAAATAGATTTAAAAATGTCTAGGTTTTAGGTTCGATGGCCTCGAGTTAGTCAGGAACCTGTCTTCTTCCCGATTCTTGCCTCAGTGGTTATACCCAACCAGAGAGATCCCATGAGGGTAGACTCCAAAAGTAGAATCGATTCAACTCCGCCCTTATTCCTTTACCAACTGGTCGAATAAAAGAACACAGCCACAGTCCTCAGTCTTTTAGTATCTTTATTGGCAAATGAGCCCTGCTTAGATGACTGAGAAAACGTGGTTACAGCTCTGAATTTATTGTAAAAAAAAAAAAAAAAAAAAAAAAAAAAAATAAAAGTGGGTGTGGACCAGCTACAGGCCTCCCATTGACCAAAGGGGCAGATAAGGGGAGCATTAAACCTTTATTATGAATGCCCATGATGTAATGGGAGGTGTGTCCTGGTGTGCATGTGGGTGGGGTTACAGATGACTTCATTTTCATCTTGCAATTCACTTAAAAGATCCATTCGTCTTGCAATTCACTTAAAAGATCCATCCACATAAGCAGTCTAGTTAAACATTTATACATTCCTTTTACAAGAATTATAAAGGAAGCCTCCTTAGTTTAAATCTTCCATTTCCTTAGGTCATGAGAGTGACAGAAGTAAAAATAAATAAAAAGCTATTCGTATCATATTAAACAAATACAAATTGGGTCCTGCATGTGAGCCTATCTAAGGTGTGCTGTGCTTTTGGGAAACTTAGTCAGATTTGCCAATATTTAAAACCACGTGATTAAATGACTAAAAAGTATGCATCAATATCTTACATTAGAATGTGGTGGAAATTTCCTAATAAGGGTAAAAGTGGCTCATTCAAGTATGGTGCGGATTGTTTTAACCCTTGGCAGAGATGTCAAAGAGTGGGTGGCCTACGTGGGGAAAAAAAGAATCTTGAATGATAGGGCCATTCAAGTCAGTGATCGTGAAAGAGGAGGTAAAAAAAAAATGTTAATTACATTTGCTTTGTGTATTAATTCTGTTTGCCTGCCTTTCGTGCATTTGTCTCATCATCACTTACATCATGAAGGCTAGCAAGAGTGGCAGGATTATTAGGTTAGGTCACTTATTCCAACTACAAAGCCATTAACAAAACAATGGCTCTCAAGCAATGGCATTTAAACATGCCTCATCAGTCAGACTGCCAGCATCACACCTTAGTAAATAGTGCAGCCTGGCATCTGAACAAAAGCAAGGCTTTCAATTGTAGCTTTTGAAATGCTGATTAACAAGAAAACAATTCACACCAGTTTTTTTTTCTTTTATTACAAAATTAGTAGTCTTTCCTTTCAATCAACCTCGGAGTGCCACAAAGACAGAACATATTTTCATCTTGCACTCCTGATTTTTCTGTCCATTTGATGTTCCATTTTTTTCTGCACTTGTGTGCATTTTCTGTCTCGTGTTTTTTTACAACATTTTTACATTGCATTTAGCATTGCTACATATCCTTTTTTTCTGAATGATCCAGAAATCAAACCAGATTTCAAAAAAAGTAAGACGATTGGAGTTTGTTAGACTGGCAGATTTTAAACAGAAAAGCATAGTAAATTGGTAGGAAAAAAAATTCCAGACTGGAGAGAGGATGTTTCTCCTCCCCCTGGGTTGGGAGAAGGAAAGGAGATTTTCAGGGTTAGAGGTGGTGCAAGGGGTGTGACTTTGGTCTGGTTTTGGGCACAACAAAAGGTACCAACCTTAATTGCATACAATGTTTTGAGACAAGTCAGTGAGTTGAAAATGGAAGATTAAGAACAAAGACTAATTCTAGTTATAATATTAAAAACTGTAGATGCAACAAAAACTAGTTGAGCTCAGGTAACCGCTATTAACCACAGGGGTCAGATTTCTCACTCTTACTGACCTACAGTGATAATTAACTCAGCTACATTTTCAAGCCTGTCACTCAAAACATTTGTGATGTGAACATAATTTGATTCTATCGAAAAGTTTAGGCTCTTCCCTTTGGAAGTTAACGGTGCAAACCTCCAGAGCTCCATTGGAGACAATGTATTAAAATGGTGCATTAGAGAAGGTCACCAATAAAAATAGATGGAAGCAAAGTTTTGTAAAATATGGATGGATGATGACAGTGAAACGCAGACAGTCACAGTACTGTTGTAAGATAAGATAAGAGAGAGAGAGAGAGAGATACAGTAAATGATCTTCTCATCATAACGATTTCCCTCTGCACGTCAAAGTACATCAGGGAGGTGAAAGAATTGACTGTAAAACAAAATCATACCCCCTGTGGCTGCTGCCCTTCAGGCCATTAAGTGGTATAACAAATTAGAAAATAATTTACTTTGATGCAGAGAAATTAGTAATGCAGAAATGTTCAAGATATGCTGAATTTTAGGAGTGGTTCTTTAGATAGTTGACAAAATATAGTTAAAAGCAGGATTTATGAAGGATGGCTGGGTAATTATCAGGTTTAATGTGAAGCTATCAACACTATAAAACTGTGTATAGCAGAATGAGTGCTGTCAAGTATCATACATAGCAAATCAATGAAAACAGAGTAAATTAATATATTGCAAAAAATACACCCAAGAGGCAGCAACTGTGAACAAAATCTGATTTAATGGTGAAAGGTGCTTGAAAAAGGTGAAAGGTTGTTTTTTTTCTCTGATAGGGATGTGAGCAAACTATATATTAAGTTTTCTAAGGACCCTGTTTTTTATGCCACCCCTAAAGTGCATAAAAGTATGATAAACCGAGGAAGACCCGTTGTGGCGGGTGTGGGTTCGTTTTTGCAAAATGTAGATGTTTTTTGGATTTTCATCTGAAATGTTTTTTTTATCTGGAATTCCCTCCCATATTAAGTGTATGGCTGATGCTTGTCAGAAGATGAAGAAAGTACAGTGGTCTAAAGAATTGTATTGGAGAATAGTTGACATTAAAGCTTTGTACACAAATTTAAAAAGAAGATGAGGGTTGGAAGCTGTCAAATGGATGATGGGGGAGGTACCACGCACTGCTTATATAGTGGAATTGTTAAGAGTTTTATTTGACAATTATTTTCATTTTGAAGGTGGTTATTATTTTCAGAATAAAGGTATGTTGATGGGGGTTTCATTTGCCCCTAGTTATGCTATTATTTTTATGGCCTTCTTTGAGAACAGATTTACTCCACTGAATTTTTTCTAAAACTGTTATGTTCAAATGTTGCATGGATGATTTGATTTTCCTGTGTAGGGGTGGTTTGGTAGATTTTTCAAGATTTGTGGAATTGAACCATAATGAATTGGGGCTGCAGTTTACCTTTAATAGAACAGTCAATTTTTGGATGTGGAATTTATGTTGGGGAAAACCTGACTGTTGAGTACAAACCCCACATTAAACCTACTGCCTTTTTTTTTTTTTTTTTTTTTTTTTACAGGCTAGTAGTATGCATCCATCTCATTTGATGGAAGCATTAGTATGCATCCATCTCATTTGATGGAAGCATTACCTGTGGGGGAATAAGAAAATTTTTAATAATACTTCTGACAGTTGGTTAGTAGTAGTAGGGGAATTTAAGGTGGTGGAACAGAAATAGTTGCAGAGAGGCTATTCTTGGGATAGTCTGAAAAGAGCAGAGGATAGTGTGTTGAATGTGGGGGTAGTAGTAAAGGGTATTGTTTTTCCAACAAAAAAAAACATTTGGTTAAGAATTTAGAAAATGAGGGAAAGGAGTTGTTTTTTGTGACCAAATTTTCCCCTTTCTCTCATATTTTGAGGGGGGTTGGTGAAGGATTTGTGGCCAGTTTGTGATGAACAGTTGAAACATTTATTTCCTACAAAAGTTACATTTTCCTTTGGAAGATATTTGAATTTGAGGGAATTGTAAAATTTTAAAAAGGTTTTGACTAATTGGGCAGATGTGGGGTCCTTCCCTTGTGGTAGGTGTAAGGTTTGTTTTGGGATGTGTGGTGGTTTACATTATAGGGTATGGATGTACTCCTGTGAGATGGTACACAGGACAAACAAAATGTATGGTCAAGGTGAGGATCCTTGAACATTTGCACCATATTAGAAATAGGAATTTAGATAGCTCAGTTGTAGAATATTTTATCAATGTACATGCAGGATCTGATGCCAGTCTTTTCTTTAGTGTTTTGGCTACACCATTTCTTGCTAAAGGTGGGGATTTCTTAGCTAGGGTTGGATAATGAGGCAGGCATAAGCAGGAGAGAAGGGAGTGATGGGATATAGGTGAATGGAGAAAGGCTAGTGAATCGAGGCTGGTGAATTAACTGAGGGAGCGATAACAGAATAATTTGAAAGGCAGTATTGTTATAGCTTGATAGCATGAGTGCAACTGAATGCATTATGAATTAGAGTGTGATAATGTGAGTTTAGTTATGGCTGTTTATTAAAGGTGTAATTAAAAGGAGTAAAGATTTCATTTGCAATGTGAATTTTTTTAGCAGCAACAATTTGCTAAGGTGTGGAAGTTTTAGGTGAAGATGTTCTGCATGTGCCTTGATAAGCAGTTGAATAGGATTATTGATTTAATACCTCATTAGGGCAGTTGCAGACAGGCAACAATCTTTTAACCCTATAGCTGATTGAATGAGTGGGGGGTACAAAGTTACAGAAGCAGGTAAACAGATTAAGCTGATTTAGAGGTGGAACGGATTAATGTTTTATGTGACTGTGTTGAGGAGATTGCTCTGGTATTGAAGAAGTTACTTGATAATGATATTGTCATGCTAATGGAAGGCAGAAAAATTACAGAGTAAGAGTGGGAGCAGCAAGGGGGATCACGGTGGCAGAAGGCAGAGTAATTACAGAATTGTAGGATAAGCAAGGGGAGATGGGGATGGGAGAAGACTGAAGTTACCCCCCATTCCACTTACACACACTGCACCAATCTCAGGCAGCTTGGAGATGCATGAACTGCTATTCTCCTTACTACTATCGGACATAGTACTATACTTAAATGTATCAGGATATTCCAAGAAACACAAAAATAAATTATGTTAGCCCCCCCCCCCATAGAATAATGCTATACAAGGCTAAGGAAAGCAGTACAGTTAATAGCACAGCTGGGAGGCATTCCCATTGGGCTGCAGTACGAGACATCTCAAAACAAAAAATAAGAAGGGCCTGAAACCAAGAAAGTAATGATGTCTATCTTCTTCTTTTGGCTTTTTCCCGGTTAGGGGTTGCCACAGTGGATCACCTGTCCGCTCATGATTGGCAGTGGAGTTTTAGTGTCGAGTTGCCAGCCCGGCGCCCAACCTTCCACAGAAGGCACACACGCACACACACACTCACACCTAGGGCCAGTTTAGAATGTCCAATCCACCTACTGCATGTCTTTGGGATGTGGGAGGAAACCCACGCGACCACAGGGAGGACATGCAGACTCCACACAGAAGGCACCCCAGCAGAGGATCGAACCGGAGAACCTCTTGCTGTGAGGCGACAATGCTAACCACTGCACCACCATGGTCACCCATAGAGTAATGATGTCTATAGTAGTGGAAAACAAAAATGGGATAGATAATCCTGACAAAACCTAAGGGGGTATTCTGTAATAATCTATACCCCCTGCTGAACACCCAAATCAGGTAACCATACAAACAATAGTGACAGAGATTCAGATAAGTTAAAGCAAGAGATTGTATACAGGGGCTCCCTAAAAAGGACTTGTTATGGGAGCATAGCTTGGTGGATAGCGAATGTCACAGGGAAGCCAGAAATGCACGTTTCACCCTGGGAGTAAAAAATAAAATAGGAGGCAGGACCAAGGAGAAGTAAGAGCAGTAGTGATTGCATCAGTGTTACAAAACCACAAGTCAGGAAGTACAATAGCATCACAACTGATCATGGAATACATGTAAGATTATAACACAAATAACCTTACTTCTGCCAGTGATAAAAAGACTCCTCCATGTTTCAAGACTGCTCAAAGAACTTCAGGGATGAAAAACTAAACTAAATCTACTTCAAAAGGCCCCTGTTAATTTAATTTCTTCAATTATACATACATCTCATACACTATTTTAAGCCCTAGGAGAAAAAGGCTTCTGAATGAATGTTTAGCATTGAAATTACATTGTGCATGTTATGCATTCATATCACTGGACAAAAATAGCACTTAATTTATGCTGTTAGCTTAGTTTATGCTGCACTAATTGTGAAGAAATTGCCCAAGTACTTCTATCTGCTGCTATACCACAGCATAAATGGTCACCAGTCAGACATTTCTCCTTGCTTATCTGCTGTCCCATTTATTTACAGACTGGAAAACACAAAATCAGTTTTCTTTATGGCTGATGATATGTTTTAGACAGACATTTTTAAAAGTAACAGGTTTTCTTCCTCTGCCACTCACTCTATAACCCACAGTACATTTGCAAACTTTGTCTATGATCTTGATAAGGAAATCATTCATTACATGCTTTTTATTTGTTTTCTGACAGAGCACTTATCTCTGTGGACCTTTTACAGACTCATCCCAGGAGCAGTATCTTGTTAAGTGACTTGCTCAAAGTCATACAGTTAGATGATGGAAGCTGAGAGAATCAAACAGTCTACCAAAGGAAACATCCCATTAACAGCTCCTTAATCCTCTAAGTCAACTGCCAGACTATTTCTTCTAACTGAATAATAAAAGACTGGAAACTCTCACCACAGCTGCAAGGCACTGTGTTCTTCATTGTGAACTCCACATGAATCAAATTAAACAAAATTACCCTTAAAGGAGGGATAAATATTTAAGCAATAACAGATGATGTGGTGTGGTATATTGAAGATTTACCCACGGTTGGTGTGGTTTAATCACGAGGTCGAAGGGTCATTTCTGGACCCCCCACAGCTAACCATCAACTTTTTCCAGCATCTCTTTTTCATCCACCAGGTCTACCAAACCTACCTGTCCTCTGATCTCAAAACATATTTGAGACAGTGAGTACAGATAAGCAACCTATAGCAATATCACAGTGTTACCAAGGAATGCTTTCCCCATTTAAGACCTAACCCTACCATTGTATGTGCATGCACTGTCCAAGGAGATTCCATGCAATAAGCATTGCTGTACATCATCCACACCTTGGTGTGCGACTCGGCCAGTACCCGTCTCTTGTACAAATGCAACAGTATCTAACATGACTCACCCCTGTCCCTCCCCATTGAGATGAATAGGCTGATGCAAGCCACTCAAGCCCATCAGCACCAGAGGCACTAATCAAACAGATCACCTGGCTCAGGATTTATTCAAGCTGTGTGGGTTTTAGTTTTCTCATTGGTTGTGTAACTGTAGGTAGTATATATATGGGGGAATGTGTGGATTTTTGTTTTCTCTTTGGCTGGGTAACTGTGTAGGCAGTATATAAGGGGGTATGGGTGTGTGCAGGTTAGTTTTTGGGTCCTCTGCAAGAAGTACTTTCATTAGCTTTACTCATTTGAAAATTTGATCAGTTTTACTGTATGTGGTAGAAATCTCAGCAAACTGTTTTTCCTGATAAAGCATAGAGGAAGCAATGATAAACCTTTAGGTTTACAGAAAATGTAAAGAAAGCTACAGACCACTGATGCAAACTAAATAAATCCTATATTAAATTGGTCAGCTATTGAGGGCATCTCATTTCCTAGCAGTTTAATCAATCAGAAGATGAAGATAACGGACTTGCAGCTGTCATTGGTAATGGAATAATGATGTCATTGGTAATAGAATAATGATGTCATTGGCAATGGAATAATGACACAGAAAGCCAATGTGACATTTTATATATAGAGTAGAAATGCCAGCACCTCTGCAGCAACTGGAGTGCAGGATGACATTTTAATGAAGAAACGACAAGTCACACTGCAGTATTTACTTTAGAAAATACTCTTACTAGTGACCAGAGGAGGAGGCTGAGAAAGCCAGACCTGCATTTGGAGAATATGTTGACAAGTTTAACGGGCATATGCCTGCAAACTTTTGAGTGTAACTTGAAAATGCTTTAGTTAGTCTCTCAAATATACTACAAAATATTCATTGTGAGGACAGATTTACCCATTATTGACTGTTAAAGGAAGCAAAGCCTGAAAGCATGCATTTTAGAGGGAGTGGTGAGAAATTCATCCTCCCTCCGGACTTGGAGAATACAAATTATAAAATTTACTAATTTAAAAAATATACATGTGTTTTCTTTTTTAAAGAAGTGCATTATAGAGAAAAAGTTTTTGAACAGTATGTCTGGCTGCAATGAAAACATGTAGAAGTATTTAACATGTACTGGACATATGTGCATATTAGTTTGTGTGCATGCACAGTATGTTAGGGAATTCACAGTTTGTAAACCATATGGCATTAAATGCGACCACAGTTTCACTCAAAGTTAGATGGCTTTTGAAAGCCTAGTGAATGAAGAGACAGCTGTAGAAGGGCAGCCTTTTGTAGTGGCAAGACGTTTAGCTGTGGTTATCAGCTCAACTAACTGGACCTTTTTTTCCAGTAGCAAGTGTTGTTTATGCCATTACATTTGTGGAATAGAATAGCTACATAATCTCTGCCAGCTATGTAGAACTATGGCACCTTAAGGCAAATTCTCAAATTTTGGGGACCAGAATTAAATCTTCAATTGTAGTAGGGGGCCTACCTCCGTATATTATCAGATCTGGTTATCACTATCTTGTTGCAAGAAAAAAATATGCCCTTTAAAAATCTTGATTTTCAAAAATACATGGACATGCATTGAAAACCCACTTTCCCCATGGAAGCAATTTCAGCAAGATTCTATCACATCTCTATTTCAAAACTACTGTGTTTTGGTTCAAAGAACAATTAAACATTCTGTTCTGAAAGCTTATGCAGCTTAATTGAGAAGCATAGCTTTTGGTGAGGAGGATTCACATTAATTTAATGCTGGATGTTGATTTAGTACATTTACCAAGTAACTTATTTGTGTACAAGCCTTTTATGCTCCCCTGCTCAGTAAAGCATCAATTCTAAATATGGATCATTTGAACACTGGAGGAACTTGTACAACGTAAGGACTGGCATACAGGAAGACCTGGAAATTTGCATTTGCAATTTATATGATTAATAGTGTCAAATATATTCAGTACAATCATATGCTACTGAAGATTTTCTGCAAGACAACAAAACATTCTGATATACCTTAAGTACATGTCATATGCAGTTTCTGTAACTTCTGAAGTAAACAAGACACTATGGCCAAGAAAGAGATGGTTCTCTCTCGCTTATTAACTTCCAACTTCCCCTTCAACTCAGTCAGGCAGCAGATCTGACTGATGTGCCGATAAAACAATGCATTAAAATTGCTGTTTAAGAAGTAAGCAAAGTAAATCTATGTTCTTACAGAGTTAATCTCAGGTTCAAGAAAATGAAATGAATATGAGCTGAATAAAGATGATACATATGATAAAATTTGCATGAAACAATTTTGTAGACCAAACAAAATCCCCTAAAGCAAGCAAAAGAAATTCACACACACTACCTGCATGCTTTCAATTACCTCTGGCTAAGTGTCTGCAGCATAGACATGTGTTACATTATAACTGCTGACTTTTATTAGAAGACACTTATGGATAAAATAACCTCTGGGGCAAAATCCTTTCACAGTAAATACATTTATTTATAAAAGTTTGCAAAATAAATATGCAAGAGAAATGTTGCCATTCCAGACACAAAGATTAAATATTTTACAATAAAAGAGTGTGCTTCTATTATGAAAACTACGTTATAGGTCTAGCTTATAACACTGCACAACATTGTTTAAAAAAAATACAGGCATGCCTAAGAAGAAACATCATCCAGAAATAACGTGGGTTAAATTACCAGCCTTACTGGCAAATTATGTCTGCTTAGAAGAAACGGACTAGATAATATCTATTGGTGACAGAGCTGCAACTTCAAAGACAGCTGAAGTTTACAATGATAGAAAACAATGGTGTATTACTACAGGGATCAAAGATTCAAAATAGCAGCAGCAAGCTGCTCTCCAGTCTGCAGTCCAGAAAAAGAGCTCGGGTGAAAGCTGCTCTCTTAAAATAATTATTCTGTATCGAGATGCACAAAGCTACAAAGTTGGCCAAGAGTCCTTTAGTACGCTACTAGTTTTAGCACCCAGCCAATGAGGATGCAGTTATAAAAACCTAGCCATATGATCAAGCAAATTTCAATAATTTAAATAGTTTTACTATCCCGATAGTGGTGCTGAAACTCACTGTAGCTCTGCAGAGTAGCTACAGCAGCATACCCATCCAGTTTCATAGGATATCAGACAAAACTGAACATGTTTACAACTGGTGTACAATACAAAGCCACAAAACTTTACAACTTATGGGTCAGTGCTGCCCAATTTTAAAATTTCTGCAATCAGTTGTACCTCTTAGGGGTGCTCAGTAGGAGTGTGTGCAGTGAGTGACAAGCCACTTACAATCAATATCCAGCAATTTTGCAATCTGTGAGTGGTCATTTTTCATTACACTTTTCTTTAACTATCCGTCCATCCACAACCTCTTTTCCCCATTTTTGCATATAAGGTCAGGGTATCACTTCAGCAGTGACGATGCCTTATATCTAGATTTCTTTGGAACCCACTAATCGCAAAGATGTTCGGCCTGTGTGAGCAGTTAATACACACAGACAAGCATACCAAAAGAGAATAAATGAAAAACAGATCAGACTATGTGCATAACACATATGTACAAATATTTTTGTTCATAAACTGCTGCTTGTAAAGTTTTATGTTATCATCAAAATTTCACTTCTAGTGGGGAGTTAATTTAGCCTTCATTTTTTTAATAGTAAATAAACTTGCACTATAGAAGAGAAGACAATATTTGCCATTTCAGAGATTTCAATACTTTAGTAAAGAACTGAAAAATGTAGCATGTTATAAATGTGCACACAATTTGCATAATTCATATGGCACCATAGAACAAATGAATACAGATTTTTTTTTTAAAATTCCTAGTTTATTAACTAGATACATGAATCGATCTTCATGGACCCTTTTTGGCCACGACCAAGGTCATAAGAGTGCCAAGGGTAAATGCAATGCATATGCACACTTTAGAGAAGCCAGATAACGAGCATGCTGTTGGGAAGTAAAGGAAACCACGACACCCAGAGAAAGGTCATGCTTCAGGGAACATGCAAATTCGACAGAAAGGAACTACAAGTCAGAACCAAACCCTGCAGTTTGGAGTGGAGAGGCCAGGATCTTAACTAGCCATCATGTTACCCCAGATTTTGAGTTTTTTTTTTAAACTGGGTAGATTCTACAAAACATATGGTAGCTTCTCGTGGGGCAAAAATATGACATTTACATCAACTAGGGGACGTTTGGACAATATGATGGGGAAACAGCCCTCCTTGCTGACCTCATGGAGGATAGAATGAAAGAATCAAGTGTCTTACTGTTATGATCCAATACACTGGATCAAACACATGGAGAGAAGTCTTTGGTGTAGTGAGTGAATGAGATGTGATTTGAATCAAGGCTGATGACAGCTAAAGCCTGTATTACAGGCTTCATGAAGGTGACAAGATGATAGAGAATAGTAGTGGAAAACTGATCTGGAATGAAGATCATCAAGAAAAGGTGACAACACAGAAAAGGAGACAGTTTTGGCAGTACCAGATAGATCGCAATATCTAGAACAACTTAGACAAGCCACGCTCTGAAGTTAGGATGTATGAAGAAGTACAAGATTGGTATGCTGACCGGTTAATAGATACAATACATGGAGATGTGTATTGGGACTTAAAGGAGAAGCATAAGGCAAACTAAGGGGTCAAAATAAAGACGAACATTGGAACAGGAAGTATACAAGTGGTTTAAATGTAGCTTTATATGGCTTTGTCTTTTTACTTGTATATGTAAGTGATTCAAAGATTTTTGGATGACAATAATAAAATGGATAATCAGAGTGGTAGAAGCCAAGATTAACCAGACCAAAAGATGGGAGAGGGAGATTTTTGAAGACAAGTGAGAAACATGGAGTTCGGCAGCAAAAGAAATTGAAACACTGGTAGTTGGTAGAAAATAAAGAAAAGATTCAATACCTGGCACATTTTAAAGAGAAAGTAAAGAGCTGTCTGACGTAATACTGCAGTTAATGTTTAACAGGATAGTTTCATATGAAGAGGAAGGAGTTCAGTAGTTTTAGCACTATGTCTTAAATGAGTCGTACAGAAAAAAAGTGACCAGCAGGAAAAATGCATTGTCCTAGGTATAGCTCATGTAATGGCCACTTATAAGAATGCAAAACATGGTTTTCTGGATAACAAAATGGGGGCTACCAATTAGGGGTAATGAAACACATGAGAGACTGCATGAGTGTTTGTAAATGTAATAGATACATCCAATCCAATCCAAAGTCAACAGCACTGGATCAGAAGTTATTATTTGGAAAGCTTCGCTTCCCAGGGGCTGCTGGTGGGGTCACATGTGTGCCTCAAAACTTCTAGGTTTTACATGTTGATCCTTGTAGCAGTTGGAGCTACTTCATTGCTGATTAAAAAAAATCTTCAGTGACTTCCTTCCACATTCCCTTGAAGGCTGATTTTTTGTAAAGTGGGTATTTTAGGTAAGTGGGGATGACCACCAGCATTAGGCTAATTACCTAAATTCCAGTTACCCTATTAATTTTAAATATGTGTTTTATATATTTTAGCTTCAGCGACAGAACTATCAGTTCTCATACTGTAGAGTTTCATTGTTTTATGCCTCAATTCCATTTCTATTTATTTAATTTACTTTGTATTTTATTATCTGTTAAAGATGTTTTGTGATATGTCACACAGACAAAGTCTTAAGCTGTAAATAAACCTCATATTTTGGAATAATGCCCTAAATGAGAAGAATGGTCATCAGGTCGTCAGAAGACAATATACAATTTTAGTATGAAAGAACACTACAGAATAAAATAAACTATTGTGCAGTAGGTTTTGTAGGACTTTAGGCGCTATTACTAGCTGTGTATGTGGATGATGTACTATAATTAACACATGCAACAACGACGTAAGATACCAGAAAAGATATAGTATGGAATACAGGAGTATATAGGAAATAATGTACTGAGAGAGTGCCTCATGAATGGAAAACAGCAATGAATATTCCACTGCACAAAAGGCTGACCATCTTCACAAACCGAAAGCTGCAGACCCAAAATCTCACATGTAAAGCCATGGAAATGATCACTAATGACATAGGAAACTTTCAGACACGGGATCCAAACCATTTTGGTTATTTGTCAAGGACAGGTCATGCCTACTTAACATGGTGGACTTCTTTGAGAAGGCCAGCAGTTCAATGGACAAGGGCAAAACTGCCTACCTTGACTTGACCAAAGCATTTGACAATACCCTACCTGGGCATTATTGACAAACTGGAGAGATTAGGTATAAACCCCTTATGTCACATGGTGGATAGCCAGCTGGCTCACAGACAGGACCCAGAAAGTTAGAATTGGGGAGGCCACCTCTGCAAAGAGGCCAGTCACAAGTAGAGTCCCTCAGAACTTGATCCTGGGACTGTTCTTTTTTGGCATCTACTTCTCTGAAACAGAGGCCAATGTAAAGGGCTTCTGGATGATGAAATTTGTAGATTACTGCAAATTAGAAGCAGTCAGAATTCCTCAGTGACAACAATGTTCTCCTGGAAGGGCAGACATGTACAAAACTTGTTATAGAACCATGGAATAAAACTAAATGCTGAGAAATGCATAATGGTAGCCTTTAGGAAGTCATCCACCCCTGGTAATCATCATATTGACAACACACCCCTAAGAGTCTACCCTGTAGTCAGGGACTTTGGGACATGTTGACAGTAATCTAACCTTTGACCATCATACATCTACAGTAGTGAGGAAATCCTTCTATGTTGTACATCTTGTAAACAAATGGATGGCTTCTAGGTCCATGAAAGTCATTGTTCCACTACATTCAGCATTCATCAGATCCATCGAGTACAATACCCCATTTAGTATGTACATAATCAGGCACATCCAACAATTGGAACATCCACATCGCCCGAACGTTTTCCATTAGTACATTTTTACAGCAACGGAGAATGCAAGATCTCAGTTGCTTTTTTAGAAACTGTCTCTCTATGTTAAAGGAGTTTAACATAGTGAGACAGCTTTTAAAAAAGTAACAGAGATCTTCCTTTCTCTGTCTCGCTATGTTAAACTCCTTTAACATAGCGAGGCACTTTGTAAAAAAATAATGGAGATCTTGCTTTCTCCATTGCTTGCACCCACAGCTCTGATGTACTGCATAAGCATACACATGCGCAGTACATCAGAACTGCCGCAGAATACCAGATAGCTGCGGAAGGGCAGCACGGAGGCATTATACAATGCCATTATTTAAGAAAAGTAAGTATTTTTTTTTCTAATGTCATTGTATAATAGCAATTTCCCACTTCTGGGTGTGGGTAATTCTGGATTTACCCACAGTTGTCTTTATTTGGCCATTTGGGCTTCACCCTCGTGACCAAACCACACCAACCATGTGTAAATCCAGCATTACCTACACCCAGGCGTAGGTTACTGCTTAATTAGTACAGCATACAAAATACTGCATGATAACTATAAGAATCAAGCAGAGGAGGTATGAAAGGTTTTGGAAGACAGGATGGATAAGCAATTCACAAAGAAACAATGGGGTGTATTTATGTTTCCCAAATATGCAACAAAGTCTAGAAGATTTAGGATCTTTGCTTGGAAGTCTTTATGTTTTTTTTTTTTTTTAAAGACTCCAAAGAATTTTCCTCAAGTAGACAGTAAATATTATTGGGAACATAGTTTCTGGGAGTGTAAAGAGTTGGCAAACTTTAAAGACTTGCTGCAGACTGCTCTGTCAGAGATACTGGGTGAGCAAATTGGCACAACTAAGGGAATTATTTTTTGAGCTATGATACAGAAATTGGAATTGCCTAGACATACTAAGCCCTTGCTGAGTCTAATTATGGTGGCTGCCAAAAAAGCAATTGCTAGAAAATGGAAATCAAAGTCTAAACCAACTTTACTAGAATTAGTGAATACAGTAACAGAGATAAAACTGGAATTTGGATCTTTAGAAAAGGGTAGGAGCAAATTACACTGAAAAATGTGAATTGTGGGAACAATACATGCAGAAGATGAAGTTTTAAAAGGCAGGATTTTAAATATCTGGTCTATGGAACAGGCTCCCCATCCATGTGGAGCAGAGTTCCTCCAAATCCAATTCAAGTGCAACTTGGACAATTGGATGGGAAACGGGAAATTCATCCCGGGTTTGGCACCTATGTCTCTGATGCAGACAGATAACCTGTAAATGGTTAATTTCCCAGGCCCATGCTTACACTTAAAGGTAAAAGAAATAGAGATTTGGGATGGATGGCTAGGCTTAAAAAGGCCCTTGGGGTCGCTAGCCTAGTAAACACCTACGAGCTATATAATGTTTGACTAACAATGACTGGATAGATTATAAGTGAGGTATAACAACATTTGAAATTAAAATTGTCAATATAGTTTGTGATGTATAATGTTTGCAACCAAAATTATGCTGATTTAGTATCATAGGAGGTTAGTAGGTTAGTGGTCCTAGGGCCCTTACAAGCCTAGCCAAGTTTTACCCTTACCACCACCATCAGCACCTACTGCCCCTGATATATGGTTTTCATGTATGATTTTCTATGTCACAGGTGATAATTCAATAAAGATTTTTTTAAACAAAATATAATTCAAACTAATTTCAGGTTTAATTTCTACATGGATGAGCAAAGCCTCAAGGTGACCACACATTTTTCCTCTATGTACCCAGACTCATTAATAGAATAAACTTTTTTAAAATATTGTTGTACCTCAGAGAAAGGTTAATGCCCCTAATTAGCAAAAGTTTCACACTCAATGCTCCAAAACAGAATAGATTACCAAATTAAAAAGGTGTCAAAGTATTAAATTCATCCCTAAGACATTCTTACAGTGATGCGGCTCACTGAAGCAGCATTCAAAATAAGGGTTGCAGGCTTTCAGAATTACAGGACTCGGAGGCCAAGTTCCTTTTTCATCTTGGGTCAGAAGCTTAAATCAACAGTGAAACTGTTTCTTCCTCCCATATACCGCATATTTATTTTCTCCAGGGTGGCATATCCAATAGCATTGCTGACTCAGGCATTAGGTTATCCACTTTAGGCCTAATCTAGGGTGCCTCCTATGAGGAGTCTACATTTTTTTCTGGTGTCTGAGTGGGTTTTCTCCAGGGATTCAGTTTTGTTACTATTCTCTCCAAATTATCCACATGTGTCTGCGCGCCTGTGTGCGTGTCTGTGCGCATGTGCACGTGTCTGTGTGTCATGCAACTCTGCATATCCTGCAATGGGTTGTGGTCCTGTTCCAGATCTGCTCTTCTGGCTACACTCAATGAGTGCCAGTACAGTTATGGTTATCCTGCATCAAAAACTGGAGAAAGCAGGTAAATGGAAAAGGATTTAAAAATGTGTTTGATTATCAAAATAGTTTAGATACTAAAAATAATCTAAATATGATTTCTATAGAACCTTTTTTTTCATTCCTATAGGTTGATTTTATAAGAAGTGATATGTAACATAGGTGTATATCAAAGGATAAAGAGATTTGATGGAATATGTTCAGGGAGAAGAGAAGCCTGATTTTTGACACCAAGTTAGATATTTTATTTAATAACAGTGGCAATATTTTGCATTTTTTTCTATATTTAAAACATTACAAAAAGTTGTCCTTTAATTCGAGGTGTAAGGGGTGATCAACTCAAATTGTTATCCAGAACTTATGTTCAGTTATTAATTTGCTGTATTTGCAACGAAGGATACAATTGAAAGATGACTGCAATACAGACGTTTCCAAAGAAGAATTGGATAGAGCTTTGGAAACAGAGCTACAAAGTTCTTAAATTAAGTAGGAATTTTGAATGTATCGAATTCCATATATTATACGAATATGGTTAAAAACAATTAAGATCAGTGCTGATATAGCTGTAGAAAACAGACACGGATGTACTGTTGCTGGGAATTATCTTCAATTCAATTTCCCTGAAACGTTATCCTGGAGGAGAAAACTTACTAAAGACATGCCTAGTATCGGAGGAGATTAACATGGCTAACATCCCCAGGAGGCCTTTTTAAGCCTAGCCATGCTTCCCAAATGTATGACATGTTTTGATACCCTAGGGGTATTTTAAGGGGTGGATGTAAGCTTGGGCATGTGTGGTCAAGCATTTATTGGCTACCCCTTTTAACTATACATGTAGGTGCTAGACCAGGGGTAAATCTCTAATTTCTCATCCACTGGTCCAAGTTGTGCTTCAGTTGGGTTGGGGAAGACCTCTGCTTTACATAGCTAGGAAGACAATTCCAGGGAAGGGGTAGTTTCCAAGACACATACCGGTCCCTTCCAACACATTCTATTTATGTTGCAGAGATGGTTTGGGTCCCTAGATCAGGTAATTCTGATGCTGTTTGTTTCGTGGATGTGAAACAGGTCCATCAGTGTGAGATCAGAGGATGCTTTGTAGTGCATACATAGATCACATCTCAGCAGATTGTAGGAGACATACTGGTAATAAGGCTTTGAGATGGTCTGTGTAGGGCATGTTATTTTTGCCCTGTATTCTTTTTGTGAGGAATATCTATCTGTGGACGCTCCATTAGTTGCATATGCCTGGTCAGGTACATATGGAAGGGAGCACTGTACTCAATGATTGTTCTGTTGTACTCTGTCCTCAGACAAGTGACATCCTGGGACCTAGATACCATACCTTTGCTTGTAAGTGGAGCACCACAGAATGATTTCCTTACTACCATATAAACATGATGGTTAAAGGCCAGATTACTATCTACATGCATTTTCAAATCCCTGAGGGCTTGGTCTACCTTTAGAGGAAGCATTGTCAATGTGGTAGTTTCAGGTCAGCCAGAGACCCTTAACATTGGCCTTGACTTCAGAGATTATGTCAAAAATGAGTGGCCTCAACATTGTCTCGACGGATTCTGCTAGTAATTAGACTCTGTGGAGGCAGACTACAAGGCCCAAGTGGGGTATTGTTTGAATGCCCAGGACAGGTCAATGTAGGTATATGCATGGATTTGCCTTCATCCATTGCTCTGGTGATCCTTAAAGTCATCTAGATTAGTTGGATCCAGTGACTGAAAGTTTCCTTGACCACAGGTTTATCATTTGCATGATAAATGCCTTCCATGGCTTTGCATACAAGACTAGTCAGATTTGTTTGTCTGCAGGTACTCTGGTCCATAGATTGCCTTCCATTATGCAGAGGGAAGATGGCCACAGTCCTCTATTCACTTGCCACGAAGCATGTCTGGAGACTACATTTAAACAGTGGTTCTAGTGGTCCTGATGAATCATGTTTCATGCTATTAAGGAGGTATCCTAAAATATTATCAGGGCCCATCAAAGCAGTATTATTGCCTTCGAGAGTGCACGGAGGACCTGTTCCCTAGGGATAGTTGGAAGAAGTTATGGCTGAGGGTGTTTTCTGCAGGGTGTCTGGGCATAAAATTGGAGGTAAATTTGTTGGGTAGCAGATTTGCTATAATTTCCAGCTCAGAATATGTGACTCATTTACAATTAGTTCAGCATGTTGCTGTGTATTGCCTTTGAGGTTGCAACATGCCTTGTGATAGTCTTTGGCCTGGGAGGATATTTTTGCCTGAAATTTGGCTTTGATCAACTTGATTAGACGTCCGGGTTGCTTGTTTGGATTGATGAGGGAGTTTTTCTGTTGTGGGGCAGTGCAGTGGTGGCAGTACACTTCCTAGTTAATGCCATAGTTTTCTTCCTTTTGTTATACAACCTATTGATGTTGAGACTGTGCTTATCCTGGGTAGGTACAGCTATTTCTTTGTAGCTATTAATATGATTGTATAGGGTTTCAATGAACAATTCCACATAGGCAGCAGTATTCTCAGGGCTTGCAATTTTGCTATGGTGTCATTTAATGTTAGGGGGTTTGCCTTAGAATAATTCCTAAAAGTTCCAGGGATAGCTGGGGTCTTGGGTTTCATTTTTACTTCAAAGGAGAGAAGTATATGGTCCAACCTAACCAGTGAGGATATTGCACTGGGGTGGGGTTGCAACATTCTCCCATTATTTTATAAGGAAGAGATCAAGGATAGTTTATGGACTATCTGGTCCATGGCATTTGTGTTTACAAAGTCAGCACTCTCTGGGCCTGCATGTATGGGGTTGTGTACAATTCCCAGTTTATAGTGGGGTAAAATTGCCAATGAGTATAGTGCTTGGTTGAATGGGGAACATTTAAATGTGTTATGGGTTTCCTGGGTCAATGAAGGTGGCCTATAGCTTGCAAGGATATTGTATGTGATACTGACAGTTTCTCTGTGCCAAATTAAACATGCCACACTGTTTGACCAGCTTTTAAATAGGTTTGTTTTTAATATAAATTTAGACACTACCACCTTTTTCCCATCCTGCACAATAACTGGTCTAAACGTGTCGAAGGCATTGCATCCATGTAGAGTTGCCATTTTAAACCATGTCTCAGTCATTACACACACATCAATGTCTTCCAAGGTGAGAAGAGCTTGTAGGAATAGGAGTTTCTTGTTCAGGCATTGATCAGAAACACCTTCATATTTTTCTTTGCTCGTTTTGTTATGCTGGTAGGGTTTAGCAGGTTGACACTGGCTAAAAATGGCATGATGGGGATGAATAATGTCTTTGCCAATAATCAAAACCCTAAAGGGGTCAGATGCAGGCCATCCCTGGTGAAGCAATATGATCGGTCAATCATATCCTCCCAGGTTGACAAATATTGGATCCCCTTTGAAGGGCACCAAAAACTAAGCCAATTATTGAAGTCAATTATTCTTTGCTCATATCGTGGCATCATCCTTGGAGAAAGTAAACTGCTGTTCAATGCTAGCCTCATACCTGCTCATATCTCTGAGAGCTCCATTATGTTTCTCTTCATATAGTCTAGGGAGCTACATCTCAGATAGTTTACACCAAACATGGACTTGAGTCAAACTGGTACTTGTGGTTCAGTGTGTGGTGTGTGTGTGTGTGTGTGTGTGTGTGTGTGTGTGTGTGATCTGACAAATCCTGGCACCAGACAAGCAACTAACGGTCATTCTTTCCTTGCTTAGCCCTGTAAGAGGCATATCTGTACATTTTGCAATATAGTCACCTTTAACAAGAATGTTTGCTTGGGTTGATGGCTACCTTATTGGTCAACATCTGTGACCTTGGGACTCCTTGGACTATGTGAGAAAGTAGACTTAATATGCTGAGTGTGTTTTGTGCCTGTGTTGTGTTAGGCAAGTTAATCATTAGAACCTCAGCATATGATAGATTATGTGTACTGTAATGGCCTTGGAGGGATGTGATGTGTGGTGTACTGCTAACGATTTTGGTGTCAGAGTTTAATGTGTGTGAGATTTTTACCTACATGGACATTATGTTTGTACATGTACACCTCTTACACATTTATGCTGTTTGAGTAATAGGTGGTTGTCAGACAGTATGAAATAATTCTTATACCATTGCAAATTACCCATCTCATTCAGGCTGGCTAGAGACATTGTGGGGAAGTGCTGGTCCATGATACCAACAGGAATGCCTCTGCGAGCAGGGGTATCTAAAACTTTTGAGTTCATTTTTTTTAGGATATTTGGGTTGACTTCCTACTGACCATTTACACTGGGTTGACTTCCTACTGACCATTTACATTTTAATACAAAAAACAACTAGCCTGGAAATCTTCTGCCACCAGCAAGAAACAGTAAACTAATTATAGTAAAAATCTTTAATTTGATACTAAAAGTCAGTGCAAGCAGTATCAATTCACTCAATATTAAGTAATTTTATCAAAGTTCTTTTAGCCTTATGAGTAATTTAAGGGTAGATACTTTGCAAAATGATTCTTTTGTGCTCATTGTCAACAGCCAATAATTAGGGATTGGGCAGGACTTATGTTGTCAAATTATCATAAGGGGCAGGCAACAACAAAAACAATGGGTTTAACAAATACAACATGGTGTGTGGGAGGGAAAAATCAAAACACTTACCCGTCTCCGATTTGTAGAACTATTACAATGAAACAGTAATTTAAAAAAATCATGACAAAAAGCATATTTGGAATTCACAGACCCTTAGATCAGAGCCGATTGACCTGAAACTGCCCCAATGCAAAGTTAAGTTCAGAATTAGCCTGACATGTACTCAGTACATAGGTTCATATATTAGTACTAGGCCAACAGCCCTTCTGGGCCATTTTAAGCGTAGCCAATTACCCCATGTGAGAATCAGACCCTGTACCTTGTTAACTGTAAGGTAAACACCTTAACCATTATGCCAACCTCCCACCCCTAGACAAGAATGAAGCCCAGATCTTAACAGCTAGACCACTTAAAACAGCAAAAATGCAGTGCGGCTATGTACCGGAATCACTAATATGGGCTTAAAGACCTCAGCTAAAGCAGATATCCCTCCCATCTTTCAAAAAAACACTCTGAAAAACTTCCTAAAAAAAAACTGTCAAGGTTCTTGCTCAAAACCAGGATAAAATATACCCCTAAATATGAACAAGTACCTTTCTATTTCTTATACAACCTTACTCTCTTTTCTTGACTTACTTCCTTATTGCTATCCAATTCTCTTCCCGGACTCTCTCTAAATATACCATAAACTTTCAATTCCTATTTGTATTAGATTAGCTTACCTTCCTATTTGTATTAGATTAGCTTACCTTTAATTTCTCTACGAACTGTCTGAAATTTCAAAAAATATTAAATGGATTGTCATACAACGTGTATCCATTTTTAACCAATGTTTGTACATTATGTCTAATTTGTTATTCAAACTGCAGATGTTTTTGTTTTATTTTTGAAAATTGTAAAATTATTGTACTTAAAAAGTTTTGTAATAATTTGGAGCTTTTCTCCCCGGGTCTCGTCTGAAAATGGGCTTCTACCCGATCAGACTTTCCAGTCATCAAATGACAATCAATAAATCAATAGATAGAGACTGTTAAAATAAATTTAAAAATCAAAACAAACCAAAGCACTTCTGCCATTCTCTGACAAACTACTACAATCAAATTCCCACAATCAAACCTCAGAAGTATGCACACAAGATCACTATAGCTCATTTATAGGCATTGTATTGTCTAGGAGCAACAGGCTGGAATACATGACCATGAAAATTTTTTTTTTCACTTTTCTCACAATCACCTGTAATAAGTATATACAGGTGGTTAACTTTGAGAGGTAAGGAGGCATATTGTGAATATACAACCTGGGTCAAGTTAAAACATGTCATATTCTGGTTGTCGGATGGATACACAGAAGGTGCCGGTCTTTTGGGGGTACGAAGAGGCAAGCTGCATGATGTGGGACAGCAGCAGCCCAAAAAGTACGAGTGTGACCATTTATCATTCAATTTTATCCTAACCTAACATCAGAGGGATAAGTGACCATCTTCTTTTTTGACGTGGAGGCAGACGCCGATATGATTTATGCATCTTTGCAAACAGCTATCTTCTCAGTTTATTGAGAACTACATTTTGCCAACTTTGATAATTATGTCTTGGCAAAACGTATTTCTTCCCCAAAAGGAGAAACAAGAATTTCTTTACTTAATTATGATTTTGTCCAGGCCTTAATTGTAGCAAAATGCTGGGGAGTATGTCACAGCATCCACATGGTTTCTGTGGCCCAAGCAGCCTCCACACTATCAGCTTAATTCTATTAGATCCTCCACTGTTCTTACAGTGCAGTCTTGGCCATTTATTGTGTGGTGAAAGGATGCAGGAAGATAATGAAGGATAAGAACAAATTTCTTTGTTTAGCCACAGTTTTTGTTCAGGTGATCTTTGGCTCAAAAGGTTTGGAAAAAAGTTATCACCAATGACTTCTTAAGGTCTGAGATATCAGACTTAGATTATGTCCTCTACATTTATTACTATGGTTCGGTTGTGTCCAGTTAGGCTATATTAAAAGAATGCAGGAAAAATCATCAACATAATAAAAAAAGAAGAAAAATAATCTGAATGGTGTGGTAAGGCCACGATGGGGGAATGTAGGGGCACACTGCGGATATGCAGGGGGAACAGAGGACAGTTTGGGGGGGGGTGCTCATTAAGTTCTTTTCCTAGGGTTCCATTTTATCAAAGGCCAGTTAAGTGGTTTATGTTAAGTTTAGGCAATGGCTTTGCATCACTGCAGTGTACCACTCCTCAGGGACAAAGCCAGTGCCTAAACTTAAGATAAATCACTTGACTGGCCTTTGAAGAAATGAAACCCTAAATAAAGAACTCCATGAGCCCCCCCAAACCGTCCTCTTTTCCCCCTGCATATCCCCATGCACTGCAGTGATGATGCCCCTCCATAAGGGTGACATTATAACTGACCTGGGTAATTACAGTCCTTTGAGCTTTACAAGCCTCATCTGCAAAACCATGAAGGGTATTCTAGCTAACAAGAGTGCAGATATCATACTTTGCATTTAGACTTGATCCCCGACAGTTTGGCTTTATTAAAAGTAGATCCTGTCTATTTAAACTGGTAAACTTCTTCAAAAGGATTGCAAAGGCCGTAGATGGTGCCCATGAAGAACAGATGGTGTTTGTTGGCCAGACAAAAGTCAATACCATTCCTCCATGCTGGCATCATACCAAAGCTAACTGCTTTAAAAATTGACCCACATGTGGTAAGATGGATAGAAAACTGGCTACAAAATAGAACCCACACAGTGTGAATTACATGTGCCTGATCAAAATGTATGAAAGTGACCAGTGGTGTCCATCAGGGCTCAGTACTGGGACATCTTTTTGGTATTTACTTAGGAGATCTCCAAATGGAAAGGCGAGACATCTGGCAAGCAGTTTGCAGATGACTGTAAACTGGAGGTTGTTACGTCACCCAAACACAGAAATGGTTAAGGAGAGGTAAATTTAAACCAAAAGATAGCTTTTGGTTTAAATTTACCTCTCCTTAACCATTTCTGTGTTTGATCCTGATAAACATGAGGTTGTTCAAAGAGACTTCTAAACTTGCAACTATATTTATGCATTTTTCACATTTCTCGTCTTCTCATCTGATCCTTTGCCTTACTTTTGATAGTCACCTACAAGTAAATATAAAAAAAAACACAAAAAATTAGGCATGCTTTACTGTCATAACTTATCTCTCTCCCTCTACTAGCCTTGTTCTCGCTACTACTTACCTCATCCCTTCCCTCCTATATGGTGCCTCTATCCTTACTAATCTGCAATCCTCCCTCAAGTCAAAACTTCCCTCCTGTTACTACAAAATTTCAAAATTTGCAACTGGCCATAGATCCTCTACCCATCGTTGTATTTCCCTACATCAACTGAACTGGCTTGAGCTACCCAACTATCTCACCTATACCAAACTTATCCAAGCACACAAACTTATTTTTAGCTCCTCTCTCTGCCCCTCCCTTGCCTCCACCTTCAAAATCCATCTTCCTGATAGATGTCTCAGATCTAACTCCCAGCATCTAATAGAACTACATAAACCAGGCAAGCACTTCCTATCCTTCTCTCTAGCACGCCATTCGAATTCTCTTCCACCTGTCATCCATACCACTAACGGACTCTCTGGCTTGAGAGCCCTACTTCACTCACACCTATTTCACAATGGGACTGCTCTTCCTCCTATCCTATATAATTTCCTTGACCTTAATTACTCTCCACAAGCTAATATATCTGTAAATAGCCTCCTATGGTCTTATAACTCCTAATAACTAAGAACTATCATATTTTACAGGAACTGTAATTCATTTGTAATCAAGTTTAATGGATTATATTAACTAGCACCTCATAATGCCAATCTATGGCAACTTGTTACAAAAATGAGAGAATTTAAAAAACAAAGTAATGTTTTTATCTTGTATTCTTGTGACTTCTTGCATTTATAATTGTATTTTTGTATTCATGTATTTTTCTGGACTTTTCTCCCCAGGACTCCATTGAAAATGGGCTCTTCATGACCTAAATAGACCATCCTGGCAAACACTATAAATAAACAAACAAATACACATTCTTTATTTTATTTTTTTGGTACATTCGGTTGCTGGCTTATTTTTTTATCTACTTCTGGTTTGATTTCCATTCCTGCCTAACACCGATATGTTTCTGCCAAACTAAGCAGGGAAGTCATTTTAGACTTATTTTCCTCATGTTTTAAATTTTTCACTACATTTGGGTCTTGTGAGGTCAGTAGATATGCATCCAGTTCTACAACTGCAGATTTATACATGTAATCAATTTCAAGGAGGGCCATACTTCCTTCAGAATGAGGAATATATAATCTTGGTATACACCGATTTTTTATAAATCATTTGATGAGCATGAAGCATCCTTCTTATTTTCCTGTCCAACTGATCCAACACCCTTTGGGACCAGTCAGTTAATCACTCCAAAACTAAGTTAGGACATGAAGAGCAAATTGGTTTACAGCTTGGACATTGTTCCTAGATGTCAACACTGTTTTCATTATTAATTTTAGTCTTCTTAAATATTCTTTACCAAGTTTTATTTGCATTGGTTCATGTTTTATTGTTGAACCTTCAATTCCCAAAAATTTATAAACTCCCTCTTGCTCAAGTTCTTTTATATCACATTCCTGCCCCAAACAGATGCATTCTTGGTGCATCAGTTTCCTGCTTTCAAGGCTGCTTTTGGACATTTATCAAGGCAAAATGAAATTCTTATATCATCTGTGAAAAAGTCTTGACCTCTTGCAGTTGTGCTTTCATTGCCTCATTTGATGAGCTATATAGTTTTAAATCATCCACAAACAGGAGATGAGAAGTCTTTACACTATGCTGTTTTCTGAGTGCCAAATTGTAGCCATGACCTAATCTGTTAAGTAGACAACTTAATGGGCAAGACAAAAGAGCAGTGGTGACAGAGCCACCCTACAATACCCCCCTTTGAATGTTTATTCCTGGAATAACAATTTGTCCTTAATCATGGCTCAACTGCAAAGTGATTTGTCACCGTTTTATGGTCGCTGTAATGCAATTGCTCATAGGTTTGTACTAGGTTAAGTACTGTTGTGCACCCATTTTCCCTCAGTGTAGGGTGCATCTTATACATTTTTCAGCACTCTTATCCATGAATGCGGGATACGCTTTTTTGTAGTCTATCCATGCCATACTTAGATTCTTCCCCTTTTTACATTTTTCCATTATGACCAACAATAAAGGATTCTTTGTTCTGTATGACTTTCTTTTGTTACCCTTCTATTGCCATGACGGTTTTCTTCTAAATGACTATAAACTTGGTCTGCATCAACTCCATTATATAGTTTGTACATCATTGGAAGGCAAGTTATTGGCCTATAGTTTTTAGGATGGCTTGCAGGTTCACTCATGTAGGAGTATTGTTTTCCCTGTTGTTAACCAGGTTGGTGTGCATATAAATAGTTCTTACTCATGGTTAAATCTTTATGCAAAGATGTCAATACTTTTAGCCAGACGTTACGTACTGCATCTGGACTTGTGGTTAGGGGCTTTTCTTAACTTTATTGCACTCCCTCAGCCGTTACTTCATCCCATTTCTCATCCTGTACATTTGAACTTCTTATTTGCTTTCTTTTGCTTCTATTCATTTAGCATTTATGTTCCGCAAAATCTTCATAGATATTTCCCCAAAATGTTATATTATGTAAATTTTTTTTTTGGTTTTTCAATTCCTTTTGCCTTGCTTCCTAATTCTCTATAAAAAAATTTTGTATGTCTTCAATAAATTGCTTTTGCACTTTTCCTTTATATTTGTCTGCATATCTATTAAGCTTTTCTGCCTGCGCTTATACAGTTTATTATTTGCAATAGTGCAAGATAGATCCTGATCTGTTTTAATACTGTGTATTGCTTTTGTCACATCTTTGAGTATTTTTGTTGAACTGTTCTACTTTCTATACTCTAACAGTGACACTTCTGGTCTTAATTGCTTTATAATTTTCTCTATTTGATACTTCCACAATGGCATTTGATTTCTCCCCTTGCTCTCCCTTACTGCCCTGTGTTTTTGTGGCAAGACTATCTGTTACTAATGTAGCTGTACAGTAATATTTCCTAATTACATCTGTTATAATTGTATTAATCTCTATGAACAATCCTAATTACTGTGTTCATTTGTTTTATCAAACTTCTTTTTGGGTTTTATTGACCTTAATATGCCCGTCCAACTCTATTAAATTCCCTTATTAGATTGCTGTATAATGGCTCAGTGGTTCTGTTTTTTCTCTCTCACAGCTCCAAGGTTTAGACTTCAGTCCAAGAGCACATGCACTCCAGCTTTTCCCCAAAAATATCTTGTTTGTCTAGCTATACTAAATTTTGTCAGGTCTGTATTGTAGTGGCTATTACATCTGTTTCACATGCAATAGGTTCTGGGCCGATTCCTCTATAAGACAAGTATACTAGGTGAGTCACAGTGCGATGGCTGGAGAGGGAGCACACTTCTATGGATAATGGAAGATGAGAAGACTATAGAATCAATAATGGAAAATGAAAGTATGAAGCTGGTGTCGAAAAAAAAATTCTGAATATTAGAAGGGGAGCTGCAGTCACAAGTGTGCCATCCTGTGGCTGAGATGGCAAGCCAAGGTACATGTTTGAAAGAGCCCATGGCACTTATTGAAAAGAGGGGGATTCTTTAGTGTGGCAGTTAAATTAAGGCTATGAACTGCTGAGCTGTAAACACTCATTTTAGTCCAAGGTTTGATTCCCCCAGTCTCCATTTGCCTACTGTGTGAGAGTGAGTTTTCTGGGGCAGTTGAGAGATCAAGTGGGGCCCTAGCCATGACTACATGCTTTTTTGTAACTACCTATGAACTTCTGCAATAAAACATTCTCTCTCTGGCTGGCATGAAGACTAACACCTTTATGTTCAGCTAGGCAGAAACATCAGAGACTTATGACATTTCCAAATATAAAACCAACAGTATGCATTAAACTTCAAGGAGGAGTCCAAGAATTGTTCGGATGTCTGCTTGTTCCTTAATTTGGCTAGGGGCAATAGAAAATATCATATGCATGTAGCCTGCATGGCCAGATGAAGTATCACAGGGTGAAGAATAAATAACTGGAAGGAACAGCCACTAAGTTACAATAAAGCTGACATTTAAGATGTAATAAATCAGCTGCATAACTAGGGTATTTAAGACACATTATAAATATTTTAGTCTTTTGTTACATTCAGACTGAAACTGGTTGTTCTGCTAACCAACCTAATCATGGAATACAGAAAATCTGACCAGTAGAGGAGTTCTATCTTAATGTGTTAACTATTTTATATACTTGCACGTATAAATAAAGAACATCCACAGGAACTAACGCAGCAACAGTCCTTTCTGAGATGAACTATATCACAAATATCCAAGGAAATATGCGAAACAAATACTGAATAATCGATTCCGTGAAGAGTAAAAGTTTTTATTCTACAATAAAAAATGTGTAAGCGCTTTCACCATGTGGGCTTCATCAACGCTTACCCGTTTTTT
>NC_056740.1:153664278-153676778 GCF_019279795.1 Protopterus annectens
CAAGATGAAGTACACTTGTACAGCCACTATAAGTTATAGGACTATAACTTATAAGATGGAAAAAATATCCACTGGGTTATTTCATATGAAAAAGGAGCTAAAACTAGTGTTTGCTATAGTTCCGCAAAGATTGATGATATTGTTTGCGAAAACATTGACTGGAAACTAGTTCTGTCAGGGTACAAATGTTTTTATTGTAACTGGCATTCTACCATAAAAAAAAATCAGGTGGAGTGTTATGATAGGGATTAAAGATAGTTACGAGACTGGTGATTATTACATGTTCAGTGATAACACCAATACTATAGATTGTGTAACTATAAGACAACCCTAGAACATATAGCAATTGTTGGAGTGAATACACACCACCAAGGTCAAGTACTGATGACCAAAGGAAGTCACTCATTTCTAGCAAAAAAATGCAGGAAGGAAAAATAATAGTGGCTTGGGACTTAAATTTGCTTGAAAAAGACTGGAATAATATTGATTCAACAACATTAGTACGGAAATTATTCACAATCTATGTTCAGGAACAACAAGTGCTGTAGATTGTGAAAAAGCCTACCAGGGAAAGAAACATACTAGGCATGCTTTGTGTTCTGAAAGAAACTCCTGTTACTTCATATCAGGTTTTACTACCATGAAATGCAGTGATCATGGGGTTATAAAGTTTAATTTGTTGCTAGATAATTCTTCCAAACTGAAATCTAAACCAAACTAATTTACATGGAAGCAAAACAGTCACTATGTAAAACTAATGTGATGTGTTCAGTGGAAAAACTGCAGAAAGAATGTTGAAAGTTATGAAAGAATTGTTTGAAGGCAAAAAAAAGGCACATTGTCAGAAAGATCTATTTCCATAAGAACAAGATATTTGATTAAGGTGAGAGACAAAAAAAAAAATAAGAAATGGAAAAAGAGGTTGAACTACAATTTTGAAAACTGAAACAAGCTGGAGAGACATCTTAAACAGCAGGACAAGATCAAGTAAAATTTGTAGAAAAATGTATAAAGATATTGAGCATAATAGGAAACCATTTTATAGAAACACAAGATGTGAAAGGAGTAAAGACAAATTGTTAAATTTTAGAATCTACACAGTTTATAGGTACATAAACAGAATCTTATGCCAAGCAGTTTGGTTCCACAAAGAGGATGATAAATTGTCCTGGTGACATCCAGGTAACCTCAGATATGGAAATCAAATTAAATTATATTGAAAAGGAATGGATCCAAACAAAGTACAGGGAGGACACAGAATCGATAAGGACCTAAAACACTTCAGTAAGAACTTACAATACCATTATATGTATTATTTACTAGGCTACATAAATATGGGAAGATTCTTCAAGAATGGAGATGAGCACTTGTTAAACCGGTCTTTAAAGGAAAGGGGAGTAAGACAAACCCACAGTCATACAGATCCTTACATTTACTTTTATTTTGTGGGAAAAATGGAGAATGTAATATTGGATATATTAGTCTGCACTGGAAAGGTTGGAACTTGAAACCATATATCAGCATGCATATGTTGAGAATAGCTCTATTACCACCTGTAACAGGATGTTCTATAACAATGTAATAACAGCTATGAATAAAAATTATGTTGTGATGTAATTTGTATAGATTTAACTTCAGCATTTGATAGGGTCATACACAAAACACTGATCAATAAATTAGAACTAGGTATTGATGTACTCTTGATAAGATGGATAGCTGCAGAGCTTACAAATAGGACATGGCAAGTATCAGACAACGAGCAGACAGGTGAAATTCTTGATTAAAGTCAGGGTGTCCCACAGGGCTCTTCCTTAGGCCCTTACTTGTTTAGATTGTTATCTTTCGACTCATCTTTTACATCTGTGGTGTTTTGCAATCATTTAGCAGAGGACTTGAAATTTGGGTAAACTGATTACATGCATTACAGATGGAGCATGTCTGCAAAAGAACCTGACTAAACTGACAATTTAGGCACAGGAGTATAACATGCTGATAAATACATAAAAACATAAGTATGTGAGATTTGGGAGACAAATTGATTCATTTAAGGACCTGGGTATATGGGTAGATCCAGCTTTGAATTTTTCTAATTATACCAACCAGTTAGTTAATGCTACTTGTAGAACCATAGGTTGTATACAAAGATTTATCAAGTCTAGGAAATCAGAAATTTTGAAGTTATTGTCCACTAGTTACACTGGACCCAAACTTGAGTAGGACTACCAATATGGAAACCATACAAGAAAGCAAGCATGAGCAAATGAGAATGATTACAGCAGCAATATACAAAGGGCATTCATGGATGTGAAAATAAGTTATTATGAAAGACTACAACTGAACTTGTACAGAGACTCATGTTGACTTTATTCAGGTATATAGGGCATTTAGAGACAACTACCTCTGGGAATGTTTGGGATTAACAAAAAGCAGTAGCGTTATTAGACAACCTATGTAGAATATTCTGTAGGAATGAGAAATGTACTAAACTGGTTCTTTGAAAGAGCAGCTGATGCATGGAATACACTACCAAATTGCATTAAAGCAAGAAAGCACTAGTTTAGATATAATTAACAGCAGCCTGGACAATTAGAAAGTACAGTTATGTAAAATCTTACCATAATGGTATTACTTTGGCAGTATTCATTACAGTAGGGATTCCCTGGCAGTGGTGGTCCAATATCCGGCTTGTATACCAAGCCTTTAGGTTGCTTTAAGGTACACTGTACATCACATTTGTGCTCCTCATGTAGCATAGGGCATAAAGGTGACATCTGGATGTACAAACCTCAGAACCAATAGCCCCAAGTAGGAACACCAGTCCAAGGAATAGACAGGTAATTGTTACATCTAGAGGAGAAATGGATAACCAAGAGCTGATCAGATTTACGAAAAGTCTTAGTCTTATCTAACTAAAATCTGAGTTGTCTATGCACATCCAATGTATACAGGACCTTCTCACTAGCAGATTGTGGAGAAAGGGAAAAAAAGTGGGCAGATGAATAGACTGATTAAGGGATAACTCATTTACCACCCTGGTCATAAAGAAAGATTAATACAAAGGGACACCCTGTCGTTATGAAAAAACTAAACAAGGACAAGCCATAAGGGCTTGAAGCCGAGACCTGTCTGACAGAAGTAAGGGCTAACAAAAGTACAGTCTTCCAAGGGCAATATTGCAAGGAAGTTGAAGCTGCAGGCTCAAAAAGGAGCCTAGGTCAATTTTTCCAAAACAAAATTAAGATCACAGGGAGGAGGAACAGGCCTTCTGGGAGGCCTAATATATAGGATACCTTTAAGAAATTGTCTTCAAATCTAGAAGCTACAGGAGGTGATAAAGGCAGACAAGCAGAGACAGCTGATAAGTGGGTCTTAACAGAAGAATAATCCAATCCAGCATTGAGCAGTTCACACAGATAAGAACCAAAGGAACATCCACAGAAAGTGGATCCAAATTACAAAAAAAAAAGACACCAAACAGAAAACCTCTTCCATTTGGGTAAGTAGGATTTCCTAGTGTTGGGGTCCTGCAGGAGGCCAGGAAACCTAAGCACGTTCTCAGAAAAAAGGTGTCTGTTTCTGTGAGTAGGTCCACCCTGTGAGGTAACTTGTGATGATTGCTCTCGGCTAAATGCTGCAGAAGAGGGAACCAAAGCTGTTTCGGCCAAAAGGGAGTCACCAGCAGATTGAGAGAACATCCTGCTGAAATCTGAACAGGACTTTTGGAATGAGAGGAAGGATAGGGAGGCATAAAGAAACATCCCCTTCCAAGAAAGAGAGAGGGTTGTTCACCTTCAAAATCAGAGGACCTGGGACTCTGGCACAAAATAGAGGGGAGGTAAATGGATCTACCCGAGGAATATTCCACTGGTGGACAATGTCCAGAAACACATTCATGTGAAGCATCCATTTGTAGGACTGAGTTATGGACCTGCACAGATAATATGCCACTCTTTTGACCTGAGGGAATGTAAACTGCCTGAAGTGTCAGCTGATACTGAATGACAAGTTTCCACACTAGGAATGCCAACCAGCAAAGAATATAGGACTCTGGTCCCTGTGGTATTGTCTGTAAACACCTTGAGAGGTCCTGGGGAGAAGAGGATGAAAAGCCTGAAGAGCCAGAAGAGCAGCTCTCATTTCTTTGACATGGACTTATTTTCCTTGTTGATGAGGCACCAAAACCCCCTAAACCTTTAGAGAGACAAATGCTGCTACTCATCTCCCCGTCTGAAGCCTCTGTGAACAGCTCCAAAGATAGAAGAGGTGGATGAAAAGTGAGTCCTGCATTAGGAGTCAATTGCTGAATCCGCCAATGAAGGCAGAAGAGGAACTACAAATTCACGGGGAAGAGCATGTTGAAGCTAATCTGACTTCAGAAACCACTGAAACTTTCTCATGTGGAGTCTAGCAAGAGGGAGCATAGGAATAGAAGAGGCCATAAACCCCAGAACTCTGAGAAATTCCATGGGTGTTAGTGAAGCCAGAGGAAGAAGGGATTGGAAAAAAGGAGAGTTAGGCCCTTGGGTGAGCCAAGGATGCCAATATAGGCACAGTCTGGAACCTGCACCCCAGAAAGACATGATCCTGAGAATGAATCAAAGTACTTTTTGAAATGTATAGTGAACCCCAAGCTTTGCAGAAGGGAAATGGCAAAATGGAGATTTGTTAAGAAGGTCTCTGGAGAGGATGTTTGAAAAAGGAAGTCGCCCAAGTAGGAAAAGGCTTGGATCCCCTGTAGCCTGCGAAAAGCAATCACAGGAGCAAGGCATTTGGCAATTAACCTGGGGGAAGTAGAAAGGCCAAAGGGAAAAGCAGAGAATAAAAATATCAAGAGGCAACAGAGAAATGAAAAAACTTCCTGAAAAGGGGATGAATTGGGATATGGAGGTAAGCATCCTTGAGATCGAGACACCATATAAGCCTGAGGAAGCGAAAGAAAGAACCAAGTCTGAAGGGCAACATTCAAAAAAGAGAGAACCTTCAGAAATGTATTTATATGAAAGAGGTCTAAAATTGGTTTCCAAGTTGCTTCTTTTCTGGTTATGAGGAACATTCTGGAGTAAACCCTCCTCCTCTTTTGGGAAACTGGAACTTTTTGAATAGTACCCAGAGTCAAGAGGTCCCGAAGCACCCCTGGAAAGGATATCTGTTCCTGGGGAGGCTGAGGAATTCCCATAAAAGGAAGTAGAGATTTCTAGACCATGAACTACCCTTGGTGGATAATAGAACCTAGAAGTCCCGAGTAATATTTAACGAGAGAGAGACAGAGACAGAGAGAGAGAGAGAGAGAGAGACAGAGAGAGAGAGAGAGAGACAGAGAGAGAGAGACAGAGAGAGAGAGAGAGAGAGAGAGAGACAGAGAGACAGAGAGAGAGACAGAGAGACAGAGAGACAGAGAGAGAGAGAGAGAGAGAGAGAGACAGAGAGAGACAGACAGAGAGAGACAGAGAGAGAGAGACAGAGAGAGAGAGAGAGACAGAGAGAGAGAGAGAGACAGAGACAGAGACAGAGACAGAGACAGAGACAGAGAGAGAGAGAGAGACAGAGAGACAGAGAGACAGAGAGAGAGAGAGAGACAGAGAGACAGAGAGAGAGAGAGACAGAGAGACAGAGAGACAGAGAGAGAGAGAGACAGAGAGACAGAGAGAGAGACAGACAGAGAGAGACAGAGAGAGAGAGACAGAGAGAGAGAGACAGAGAGAGAGAGAGAGACAGAGAGAGAGAGAGAGACAGAGAGAGAGACAGACAGAGAGAGACAGAGAGAGACAGAGAGAGACAGAGAGAGACAGAGAGAGACAGAGAGAAAGGTGAAGAGAAAGTGCAATGTGGCTGGGAAGAATAGGATAGTCAGGCAGTACCTGGTTTATCAGGAAATGGAGACTTATGGGGCACAGAAGTCTGAGTAGCTTGAGCAGAAGGAGTCTGCTTCCCACCTTTCTTTCCCTGGGGGGGGGGGGGTTGCCTATGAACAAAGGCTAGCTTACTGGGGTAATTTCTCTGAAACTTAAGTACAGGAGAAACAAAAATGTTTAAGTTTCTGTAAGACTTTGTCTTTATCCTCAAGAGGAGACTTGAACAAAGCAACAGCAGCTTTGCCAAACAAGTGTTTATTATCCAGAGGAGCACCCAGCAACCTAACTTTAACATAATCAGGCAAAGGCTGAAGATGAATCCAAAAATATCTCCTCAACACAGACCCAAAAGAAGCAGCCCTAGAGGAAGTATCTGTTGCATCATAACTACATGATGGAATGACAAGGCACCAGGAGGAAGTCCGTAACAGGAAAAGAGTAGAACTCTTCCCTTCAGAGTCTAGAAGATAAGAAATTACCTGACATGCCTGGGAAAGAAGACCTAACATGTACCTGGACACATGGGTCTGATAATGGACACCCCTAAAAGCTAAAGTAGCAGAGGTATAAACATTTTCATGGTTCTGATAACTATCAGAAGGCAGTAATTTTGATGGCTTGTCAGAAGCCACAAACACCACCAAGGGGTCAGCAGAAGGGTACTTTTAGTAGTCCTCGGGTACCCAGTAAAACCTATCAGGTTTCTTGGGGGGCAGCTGGCTGGAAGTCAGTAGCCTTAGAAACATTAGAAAATGCATCTGACAAGGCAGCCAAAACAGGAGGGACAGCAAAAGGTCTGTGAGAATCCATCAGCAGGAGCCCATAAAACCTCTTCTGTACTTCAGAATCCAGAGCATAATCCCATTAAACTCCATTCTAGAGATTGTGACCACAAAAGAAATTTCCTCAAAAGGAATACCAGGACTAGAAGATTCCTCTTCTTCAGATCCATAATCTAAAGAAGGAATCAGAGGAGTAAGCAATGGATTCCTCATCTAAACCTGTCTTCTCCTCAGAGGAATCCTGTTCTGTGGGTCTTAAGGGAAGTAAAGGACCAAGAAGGAACTGGAACAAAAACTCCCTGAGAAGGTCTTAAAGCCATCAAAGCATAAAAACAACCCTCAAGTAAAATGTTGCCATTCACTCTGCGGGTACTTAGGAGCGAGAGTAATAGGTTTAGTTTTCTGCTTTTTCTTTAGGGGGATGTCCACCTTATAAAATATATAAAGCTCTGACCTTGGATGGCATTTAATAATTGTAGTAGGGACAACTTCTCTGACCAAAATTTGAGGAACAGCCCTAGGCCCCCTCAGAAATAATCACCTCAGTTCCCCCGAACATCTGATGTGGACGTCTTCAAGGCCTTCATGGACATACCCAAGGTCAGATGCCTGCTGGCCTCCAAAAGCAGTCATGGCCAATTAATCCAACGACGGAGCCAGGTGAACCTTGGGTCTTCACTCATCTCAGGTGAGACGTCCGGTGGAGGCTGAACAGCAGAAGAATCCATCTTCGATTTCTTTGCCACTTTCATGAATGGATGCTCCTTGGAGTGAGAAGTTCCTTCAATTGTGTCCTTAAGAGCTTAAGAAGTCGATTCTTCCACATACAAATCCTAAGAAAGCCAACTATGGAAGATCTTGGGAACAAAGGCCTGACAGATTCAACAGAATGTATAATCATGGGAAGCTCTGATGCAAAACAAACATAGCTTATGACAGTCTTTATGGGGAATCTCTCTTTCACACTGACATTTACCCTTCTTGGATGACAAGTAACCCCATAAGCAACAAAAAATAGAGATAAAATGCAACAAACCCCAATGCAGACTTCTCTGCAATGGTTTGGTGAACCAGCAACAGGTTGGGCATTCAGACAGACCATCAAGAGATGGGGTTCAGACTGGTGGCAAAGGAGTTATGTGGTTGGTATGTTTGGACATCAGCTTTATGCCCTACACTATGCGAGGAGCATACTTGTAACATACGGTGTACCTTAAAAGCAACGTAAAGACTTTGGTATACTGACCAGACATCTGTGGCAGGGGATCCTTATGGTAATGAATACTGCATCAGTAATGAGTACTGCAGTAGTGAAATGGAAGGACATAAACTGTTTTGGTATGTTGGTAGGCTAAAGAGGCATTATTGCCTATGATTGAAATTCCTATATGTATATATTGTAAGGCACAGCCCATGTTTTTGTCTTTCAAGTTGTCACTTTGTTGTAATTTTCTGTATCGCTAATGCAGTTATCTTTGCAAACATTTCATATCAAACATTTTTACTAATAGACAAATATTTAAAATACATTAATACACTTTTATTATGCAAGAACTTAAACCATTTGTACCTATAATTGATTTTTCCAGCATATAAAATGTTAATGTAGTATAAAAAGGGGAGAGCAATACTGTGAATTTTGACTTGGCACTTAGAAATTCACCTCTGCACCTAGAACTATAGCCAAACCAGTTCTAGTGATGTATTACAAAAACATAAATATACTTCTAAATTCTCTTAACATACATTTCACACAAGTGATGTGTGTGCTTTTTCAAACTAGTATTAACTGAAACAATAATGATATATATCTTAAAATGTTACATGATCTTTTTGAAGGTGCGAATCATAGCTCTACATTTATACCAATGAATAGTTCTGCATCTAAATCTGGCCTCAACAAAAATCCTATTTATGCTTGGGCTTTTGTGAGCATTTAAAGTACTTTTCCATTTGCTTTGTATTTACGGCAATGAACAGTTTTCCCCCACTTACAATAATGGATTGTGTGCCACTTATAAAATGTTATTTTTCTCGCAAAACGTATATGTTTAATGTATTGTCTAAATCTAGATGCAGTATTTTCTCTTATACTGTCCTTAAAATTATGTACATTTTTCACAAGGTAGACAGAATTGCAAATACAGCTCAGTTTTAACTACATATATAGATTTGTTGTACAATAAATTACTAGTAAAATGTCAAATTGTTCCCCATCTATAATTTTGTATTGATAGTCTCTGCCAATACATCTACACGGCCATCAGAATGTGACAGCCTGTCAAGGTGCATTATGTTGTTATTTCTATTAGCTGTGATGTGCAATTATATGAATTCTGCACTGGGTGTCAGAACAGTCCATATCCTGAATATGGCTTTATTTTCAGAGTTCCCATATCTGTCATTTGAAAAATAAGCTCTGATGAATATATTTTTGTAGGGATATTTGTTGGTTAAAATTGTAGCAATTTGTTTTAACTCAAATGGCAGCATTTTTTGAAAAAGATAACATTTTTATGCACAAGTGACTGTCTAAAATAAATGTACAGACTAAAAAAAAAAATCAAAGTGCACTAAACGTAAAAAACAAGTTTAATGGTAAGTGCTTTCACTGTTAACAGCTTCATCAGACATCTCCATCAAAGAAAGCCATCCACTTATATTCAAAACAACCAAGCATAAAAAAAAATTAACTAATTAAAACATAATTATTCTTAAAGTGCCAGTACAAAAACACATTTCAACCATAATTTCAATGTATAAATACATATAAAAAATATATACATATAAAAAAAAATACAAAACCTTTAATGTTTCAAGGGTTTCTGTTTCAAAAAAGGTTTTAATGAAACCATATCATTAATACCTGGGGGGGGGGGGGGGGTCATCTGCCCTAAAATACAAAATCCATTTCTGTTCATGGGCCTCTGTCTTATTCTTAATGTCACCTCCCCGTAAATTTTCAGCAAAAATCTCTAGTACAAAAACTTAAAATGATGTTGATCACCATTAGATCGCACATGCTTAGCCAGAGCATTTATTTCTTTGTTGTTCCTGATGTCTCTTAAATGCTCAAGCTCCCATTCACTTCAGTGGTGTTTCATTAAAGCGCTTACCATTAAAATTGTTTTTTTTACGTTTAGTGCACTTCGGTTTTTTTAGTCTGTACATTTTACTTCAGTGGTGTTTCGTTTCTTGATCCTTGCATTTTTAATTTTTTCCTTACGGTTGCTAAAATGTTGGTGATACTATAATGTGGTATTTGCCCTACATTCTCTTCAGGGCCTGTCAAGAGTCAAATGATGCAGCTTAGGACTAAACTTGCCACCTGTACCACCAAGGCCTTTGAGGCCACACTCTCCAGCATACAGGAATAGGGCGATTTAATAAAAAAAAAAAGCAAAGCATGTATCTATTTGGGGGGGGGGGGGCAGTTACAAAGTTCTCTATCACAGCCATTCACCTGCCACCAAATATCAGTACTGTGTTATTCTTGATATTGGCCATCAAAACAAAACACACACACATTTCTTGTACTCAGGGACTTTCCTGATTGCCCACCCCCCCAATCCAAGGATGCTGCTGATGCAACTCAGCAATGGTGTACGAGTACAGCAGAAAACAATGGATCATCATGGGTGACAAACACTGATGAAGGCCTCACTCACACTCTTAAGATGGGATGGTCCAGCACCTCTCAACTGTCCAGATTTTTGCCTCATATTTTTGGTCCGTTCTTCAGAAACATTGTGATTTTCTGGCACATCATTATGGTGACCCGAGGAATGAAGTCACTAAATAATAACATACATTTAAGTTTCAGACTTCAAATCCTTCAGAAAATGCAAGTTAAACACAAACCCTGTTATTCTAGCAACTTTCTAAGTTTATAAGAGCAATATTTAACATCTGTCCCTATTTTGGGGCCTTTGTCCCCCCGTTTTGTCAGGCTTTCCCCAGATTTCTAGCACTAAGAGTTTGAGAGGTATGGTCCGGCCTTACTGACAGAGAGAAAGCCCTACGACTCAGGTGACCAAAAGTTCAGTTAGGGGTTTGAGTGCCTGGGAAGTAAAATAGCTTTGCTGATTCACTTCACATCAGGGGAATGAGGGCAGTGTACGTGTCTGGGTGCACTTACCCATTACAGAATGCCTTGTGGAGGTTGGAAATCCTGTGGGAGTGCAAGGCTTAAAGGGGATAGAGCAGTCTTGAGGGATTACCTCACCTAAAGAAGGAAGTGACACGTCCTTACTATTAACCACTGTATGCCAAACACTTTGGTGGAGGGGTTAAACTTTTAAAGCAACAAAACTCTCTGGCTTAACATAGGTGCTAGCTTAATTCTCTGCTGCTTGATTCTCACCTCTTCTTGTAATGGGTGGGCTGTATGAGGCAATAAAAAAAAAAAAGGAGGGCTGGATGGTCATATGGGCAGCAAGAAATATAGCAATGAAAAAAATGGCATGCCTAGAATGGTCTTGCGCAAGGTATCTGCCTAGCCTCTAGAAGGTTGACTGCGGCAGCTTGTAACAGCATACTCGAAAAGGGCTTTTCATCATTCAGACAAAACACGGAGTCCATATTTTTTCCTTTTTTATCATGTCATTTAGTAGTTATGTAGCAAGGATGACTAAAAAAAAAAAAAAAAAAAAAATAAAATAAACAAGTCTTACATTTTTACTCCATCACTCTAGACCCAAGATTTCAAACTCTACTCTTTCAATAACATGCAAAATATTGCTAACTGGTTTCCCATTGGCTGATTTAACACCACCCAAGTTTGATCAGTTTGTCCCTGCTCCCATGAAATTTCATGTACTCCTATGGGTGACTCTTTCCCCAAGAGAACTAGAGAACTTGCTGAAAGTAGAGCAAGCTGTAGGAATTCTCACTGTCATCCAGTGGCAATCATCTTTTCTGTAAATCGCAGATAAATGACTAAAATTACACTATTAATAATGTTAACAGAACTCACTTGCTATACCCTCTAGCAAGATATCATTGCTGTAAACAGATACAGAGAAACATTGATCCCTTGTCCACATCAGGTATGGTCCAGCTGCAATACTGCCAGAGAATTTCATTCCATGTTTTGAAAGCATTCTGAACATACTCATCTCTCCTAACCATACACATTGTTTTCCCTCTGGAAAGTTCTAGAGTGTGTGCACTGCTAGTTTTCTGTTTAAAATTCCTTAACCAATCACTTGGTAAGGGAGATTCAGACACACATAGCAAGTAGCATCCATCACCATTTTTCCATAACATGCATATACACACAGACACACATACGTACGTACGTATGTATGTATGTATGTATGTATGCGCTTCATTCCATTTTCTAGCCGAATAATCCCACACAGTTACAGAGAGCAGAGGACATCCTATCTATGAAGTATTAGGTTCATGATGTCATGTTTCTGCACTGGGAGAAAACTTATGAAGCAAGGACTTTGCATGGATATTTCAGGATTTTGCTGCTACAATCCCTTCTCCCAAATTATCAACACATTTGTTACTCATTCATTACCCTCGCCATTTATACTTCTCCTGTATATTAAAATTTATAGAACAAGTGGGCTACCACAAAATACCTGGCTGTCAAATGATATTGGAAGACCTGGGCTTCAGAGGAAGAGACCCATAATGCCTTCTTGTCCATCTCATAAAGGGGTCTCTTTGCCGAATACTCTTGTATAGTCTGACTTTCCATTGTTTTATTGGAATAAAGCAACAGATCCACAACATGGATGGAATACCTTTTCAAGCTTCCCACTGATGTTTACATTTCTGTTATTTTCTCACTTGCCTGCTCACTCCTAGAGAAGCAGCTTTCATTATACAATAAATCTACTTTATCTGATCC
>NC_056740.1:153681778-153716778 GCF_019279795.1 Protopterus annectens
GCACTTTCATGTCATACAGATTGGCTACCAAAGCTGAGACAGTGATGTTTGTGATCACAGCCTGAAGGTACGATGTCATTTCAATGAATTTAGTGGCGGCCAAGTTAAAAAGTTAAAGGAATTGTACATGAATTGTCAGTGAGAGTACATTTGTGGTGGAATTTCCTCTTCTAACCATGCATTGTAACCTGTCTTCACTCGAGTCAGACCAGAGAGTCATAAAAAAGTTGCAAAATATTTGGTCACATCAGTGGCTATATAGCTTCTTTTTGGAAGTAAACACATGAAAACACCATTCCAAATTTGCTTAACTGTAGAAACAGTTTTCTCCGTAGACACAAACATTCTAGCTATCTTAACATACATTTAATCTGCATAGCAGTGACACTTCATCTCTGTTCTATTGTTAGAGTGGAGTGGATAATATGAAATAGGTTCATTGGTTCATAGATTAGTACTAAGCTAACTGCCCTTGCGAGCCATTTTAAGCCTAGCCAATTGTTCCTTGTGAGACTCAATCCCTGCACCTTGTGTTTACAAGGCAAACACTTTAACCATTAGGCTATCTCCCAACCCCCATCAGGAAATTCCCTACTAAATGAATATGCTTCAAGATATTCTGTAAAAATGCTTTTCTGTATACACAAGCATGAATTTGGTGGTATGTGACTGACCATTGCCATAGTCAATCCAACTGTGGTCTGATTTGCCCCATCATTCACACTTGCTGAAAAAAAATGCAACAGGCAACATTTTAAATACTGTTTATTCCCCTAAGGCATGAATCATAGCATATGTTAGACTAAACACCATTTATCAAGTCCAAAAAAAAAAAACAAAAAAACAGATCTGACCACAGCAGCCTCTTCCCCTATAAAATACTCTTAAGATGCAAAGGTAATGGTGTTCAGTTGTAGTGGTTCAACATATCAATGATAAATCCAAGAAAATATAGAATTATTGCTAGAAGTGAAACACCTTACACATGTTAACATTCTTGACCCTACTCCCATCATGCAATACTGCATGCACACACTGTACTAGTACAAACTCCTCACCCATTCAACAGGCACCCTACTGAATTAATTACGGTACTTTTTTACAGCTTCATAGCCGTCATAATAGCAAAATGACATGTAGCCTCTTGTCGGTCATAACATATAAAAGGGGGCGGGGACTTTATATGAAAATGAGCAATGCTATTATCTGAATGTTTAATAAAAATATGTTCACCAAAAATAGAATTAAGCACTTTTCATCTGTTACTGGACTTCACCAGAATTAAATTATAACCAGCTGTACAGGAAATAAAGGTATTCAGATCATATGACAAATCAAGTGAGTAAACTGCTTCCTTATATAAAAATATTAAAAATTGAAAATGAAATGAAAACAGAACAGAGGTTGAATACCATGCAGTTCTCAGGTGTTAATGATGCAGTTTCCATTACCAGTATCCTTAAACTTCTGGTTGCAAATTATATATATATATATATATATATATATATATATATATATATATATATATATATATATATATATGTGTGTGTGTGTGTGTGTGTGTGTGTGTGTGTGTGTGTATTTTTTTATAAAATATCAAATGCCATTTTAATTACAGTTCAATATATTTATTTTTAACTTTGTTGAATTTTTAATTTTGTCTTTATATTTTTACACAGAAGTAGTTTAATCACATTATTTGTCATATAATCTGAATGATTAAATTTCCTGTATAGATGGCTGCAATTAGTTCTTATGAAGTCCTGTAATGGATGACTGCGTTTAACTATTTTGGTAGAAATATTTATATTAAAACTTTCAGGAAGAAGCATCATTGTTGGTTATTTTGGTTTGCAGTCATAAATGTAGCAAGCTCTCTCTATATACAAAATGAAGTGGCGTGCATGACAATATTACTTTTTTGAATACGTTTTAGGAAGGACAAAAAGGCAAAAAAAAAAACAGTGTAGGTTACTTGAAGGTTATCCATAACCAACTGCAGTAGAATTGTGACACTTTCCATAAAATAGCTATCTTTTATGACTAAGTATATGTATACCTTATGATAAATTAACTTCCTTTGAGTGACCACTGCAGCAACTTATTTGGTTCTTTTTTGTGTTATGGTCAAGTTTTCAGAATGAGCACCTATTAAAAGCATGTGTATTTATAGCTCTCCTTACAAACAAGATCACATGTAAAACCTACAGTCTTTGGAGATTTATAATTTAGCAGCTATGTTCTTTAGAATGCATTTAATATTCAAACTGTCATTTAACTTTGGACTTATGATTGCTCCTAACTTCAATTACAAACAAGATGTTAACTCCTCTAAAATGAGCAGTTTCTGCTCAGTCAAGCACAAAAAATGAAGATCTATGATAATATTTTTATGTTTTAGGCTACTGGTTGAACTGATGGGCCATCACTAATGTCATATCCTCGAAACTGGGATTATAATCATCATAGGATTCATCAGTATGACAATAGACAACAATGAAATACAGCCTGGAATTACAAATATAATGATCAGCAATCCCCAAAATTTCGGTAGCAGAATCACTTTAGCAGCTTTCCCTTATGAGGAATATTGGGAAGCTAAGAGCAATAGATGTTCCATTTTAAGACCACACAACTTGCTCAACTTGGACAGAAATGTATCTGTAGGTATTACGTGTACTTCTAAAGACAAAAGAATGGATAGCATGGCGAGGATGACCTTTACAAGGCCAACCGCTAAAATCAGTTTATGAAATAGTGATCATTGGAGGAGTTCCACAGCAGACCGGGTCAAAGGTTATCATCTTAATTGAAGCTTTCAGACTTAAGGCCATTGTTGACTATTGAAGTATTCCTGGCATACATGATATCGCAGATGAACTTGATAGCAGGAGGATGAGACTGTAGCCAGTCCAGGGCAGCTGGTCCTCACCTTTGTCTCTTGCTCTAAATTTCAGAATCCTTTTCAAAATAAATCTCTACTATTTTGGCCTCTAACTGTTCTAAGAATGCATTCCACCAATATACCCTTCTAGCTACCCTGGTGATGCATTCCACCCATGTACCACACTTCATCAGGAAGCACTTTGTAATGTCTCAGTTAAACTCGGTCCCCTTAATCTGATAGTAATGCTTCCTCCTGTCTGCCTCATCATTTTTGTTTACAATAAAAGCCACACTCTCCCTTTTAATGTTTTGTATGTTGCTAACTCTCCCCCTTGTCTTTCCTCTGTTTTGTGAAAGAGAGATCATTGTCATCAGTTCTTTTATCGTACAAGATTCCTTCTAACCACACTCCATCTCAGAGCCAGATCATGGTCACTTTGGGACCTAGGCAGGGTAATGGGGTAGGGCCACCCCATAGCAGCTCCCTTAGCCAGTCCAGTGTCCCATTACTTTATTTCTCTCCAGTTACCATAAACACTGTTCAAACCTGTCAGTGTGCACACCATTTTCTTCTTTACTTCTACGATTAGAGAGATTTAAAAACTTTTATTTCAGATTTTATAGCACAAACAGCGATAGCCATTTACTACACAAATCAATACTATCTCGCAATGAAAGCGATGAACAGTGAGCTTCTTTGCCCTTGAAATCCACATTCATTGAAATGGTATTGAAGCCCATATACAAAGAAAATGTACCTGATCAGTGGTGGATTAACTTAATATTTGGGCTGTTTTCAAACCAAAGGCCCCTCTCACACATTTTTTGTGACTATGTATACGTTCTTTAGTGCACCATCCTGATTATATTAAATTATATTCCTTTTATAATACAGCACCACTTGTTAGAGTGAGTTTTAAATTTGTAGGTTTGAACATTTTTTTCAGTTTAGCAATGAAACAAAATATATGAACCAATAAGGGCAAAACTAAGCATCGCAGAACATTTCAACCACTAAAGGTCACTCAAACGTCTGTTATTGCAATCCAAAAATCTCAATGTACATGATCTCTGCAGAAGGAAAGGTCATCTGACTGAATAATTCCACATTAGAGAGTTATACAACTAACAAAGAGGTTGGTGCTGGCAAACAACTTTACATTTCAGTGTTTCATGTACAAATTCAGTGCTTGCTGCTCTTGAAGATTTTTTTTTTTTTTAACAGGATAAACTAGTAATATCACAATAGGGAATGGCTGTCAAATCAGCAACAGGTTCATAGCTACTAGGCATCTCATCCAAAGGACGATACACACAGGTGTGGAGCAGGCCATCCCCCTTAAAAGGGGGCACTGCAATATCAGCACTCCATGTACATGGAGTGAGAGTAGAACCCACAGTCATCTGCACCAAAGACAAGTATGCTACCTGTTGTGCTGCTGTCACTGCTTTTAAAAGTTATAGCACAAATGCTGGTGTCCATTTGCTAAACCAAACAGTTACATACTGAAAACAGACTTCTGGGCAATAGTAAACTTCTCTTCCCTTGAAGGTCAACATTCCTTAAATGCACAGAAGCTCACCAGTCCTCAAAAATGATAGTTTGGCAGTTGGCGTAGAGGATTCAGGCTTTAGGGTCCTGTACTGAAGGCATAGGGTTTGAGCCTGAATGAGTTAACCAACCTGCCATTCCTAACAGTGGCATTTCACTCGCACACAGAAGTGCACCCCCCCCCCCCCACACACACACCTTCTCTACTAACTTACTATTGCAGGAATGAACAACTTGCTCCATTATTAATAGCAGCCGCAACAGCTTTACTAAAATTACTTACTAAATTATTATTATTAAATTATTTAGCATTACTAAAATCCAACACTAGCTCTGTTTCAGTTTAAATGTGTGTGCACGTACTTGGTAGTATCTGTACTTGCCTCTTTACAACATGCTGTGTGTGCACATCTTTAAAGAAGAAATGTAGCACACTCAGAGCACATTTTTGAAGAAAGTTTTTGTGCGAGTCCCCCAGCTAGTGGGCCACCAAGCCTAGGACACCTAGTGCTGGATCCACCTCTGCTCCATCCTGGCTGTTCCTTTTTGCACCTTCACATGGGTGTAACCCCTCTATCACTCCAAGATCTCCAGAAATGCACACAGTATGGCAATTGTTTACAAAGCTGAGACAGGGGGGTATCCCACTGCATTTCAATCTCTGGTTGCCACACCCTTGTTATACACACAGACATTTGATTTGTTTTTACTGCTACAGTCTTGCACATACGGATTCCCAGCTGTATACATTACCTTCCAGCACTGACTCCTTTCCCAGATTTTAGACATGTATTGAAGCTGGAAATTGATGGTGTAATGATGAATGTTGTTAGTGCATATGCTCCACAAGTTAGGTGTGCGATGGATGAGAAAGAAAAATTTTGGAGCGAGTTGGATGAAGTGGTGATGACTATACCAAAGGGTGAGAGTGTGGTGATTGGAGTAGATTTCAATGGGCATGTTGGTGAAGGGAACAGAGGGGATGAGGAAGTGATGGGTAGGTATGGTGTTAAACAAAGGAATGCAGAAGGTCAGATGGTAGTGGATTTTGCGAAAAGGATGGACATGGCTGTGGTGAATACGTATTTTAACAAGAGAGGAGCATAGGGTGACAAGAGTGGAGGAAGATGCACACAGGTGTATTATATCTTATGTAGGAGGGGCAGTTTGAAGGAGATTGGAAACTGTAAAGTGGTAACCGGGGAAAGTGTAATTAGGCAGCATAGGCTGGTGGTTTGTAGGATGATGTTGGTGATCAAGAAGAGGAGGAGGAGTGTGAGGGCAGCACCAAGGATCAAATGGTGGAAATTGAAAAAGGGTAATTGTGAGGTGGAGTTCAGGGATGAGTTAAAACAGGCACTGGGTGGCAGTAAAGAGTTAACAAATAGCTGGGTAACTACAGCAGAGCTAGTAAGGGAGATGGCTAGAAAAGGTGCTTGGTATGACATCTGGACAGAGGAAGGACAACAAGAAGACATGGTGGTGGAATGAGGAAATACAGGAGAGTATACAGAGGAAGAGGATAGCAAAAATGAAGTGGGATTGTCAGAAAGATGAAGAAAGTAGACAGGAGTATAAGGAGTTGAGGTGCTTGGCAAAGAGAGGTGGCAAAGGCTAAGGATAAGGCATATGAAGAGTTGTATGAAAGGTTGGACACTAAGGAGGGAGAAAAGGATCTGTACCGATTGACTAGACAGAGGGACCGAGCTAGGAAAGATGTGCAGCAGGTAAAGGTGATAAAGGATAATGAGGGAAACATGCAAGTGAGGAGAGTATGTTGAGGAGATGGAAAGAGTACTTTGAGGGGTTGATGAATGAAGAGAATGAGAAAGAGAGACAGAGAAGGTTGGATGATGTGGGGATAGTGAATCATGAAGTACAATGGATTAGCAAGGAGGAAGTAAGGATAGCTATGAAGAGGATGAAGAATGGAAAGGCTGTTTGTCCAGATGACATACCTGTGGAAGCATGGAGGTGTTTAGGAGAAATGGCAGTGGAGTTTTTAACCAGATTGTTTAATGAAATCTTGGAAAGTGAGAGAATGCCTGAGGAGTGGAGAAAAAGTGTTTTGGGATGCCTGAGGAGTGGAGAAAAAGTGTTTTGGTACCGAAGGGTGATGTGCAGAGCTGTAGTAACTACAGAGGGATAAAATTGATCAGTCACAGTGTGAAGTTATGGGAAAGAGTAGTGGAAGCTAGGTTAAGAAGGGACGTGATGATTAGTGATCAGCAGTATGGTTTCATGCCGGGAAACAGCACTACAGATGCAATGTTTGCTCTGAGAGTGTTGATGGAGAAGTACAGAGAAGGTCAGAAGGAGTTGCATTGTGTTTTTGTAGACTTAGAGAAAGCATATGACAGGATGCCTAGAGAGGAGTTGTGGTATCGTATAAGGAAGTCGGGAGTGTCAGAGAAGTATATGTAAGAGTGGTACAGGATATGTACGAGGGTAGTGTGACAGCGGTGAGGTCTGCGGTGGGAGTGACAGATGCATTTAAGGTGGAGGTGGGGTTACATCAAGGATCAGCTCTGAGCACTTTCTTATTTGCAATGGTGATGGACAGGTTGACAGACGAGATCAGACAGGAGTCCCCATGGACTATGATGTTTGCAGATGACATTATGATCTGTAGTGAGTAGGGAACAGGTGGAGGAGACCCTGGAAAGATGGAGATATGATCTAGAGAGGAGAGGAATGAAGGTCAGTAGGACTAAGACAGAACATATGTGTGTGAATGAGAGGGAGGATAGAGGAATGGTGAGGATGCAAGGAGTAGAGGTGGTGAAGGTACTTGGGATCAATAGTTCAGAGTAATGGTGAGTGTGAAGAGAGGTGAAGAAGAGAGTACAGGCAGGATGGAGTGGGTGGAGAAGAGTGTCAGGAGTGATTTGTGACAGACGAGTACCAGTAAGAGTGAAAGGGAAGGCCTACAAGAGGGTAGTGAGACCAGCTTTGTTATATGGGTTGGAGACAGTGCCATTGACAAAAAGGCAGGAGTTTGAGCTTGATGTGGCAGAGTTAAAGATGCTAAGATTTGCACTGGGTTTGACGAGGGTGGGCAGGATTAGGAATACATATATTAGAGGTTCAGCCCAGGTTAGAAGGTTTAGAGACAAAGCCAGTGAGGCAAGATTACATTGGTTTGGACATGTGCTGAGGAGGGATGCTGAGTATATTGGGAAAAAGATGCCAAGGATGAAGCTACCAGGTAACAGGAAAAGAGGAAGGCCTAAGATAAGGTTTATGGATGTGGTGAGACAGAACATGCAGGTGGATGGTGTGACAGAGCCAGATGCAGAGGACAGGAAGAAATGGAAATAGATGATCCGCTGTGGTGACCCCTAACGGGGAACAGCCAAAAAAAAATGAGTCATAATATCCATTCTGCAATTCCAGGTTAGCAGTCCCCTAGTGAACTATCTTTCATTTGGAAATACGTAAATAGAGCTGCCATCTTTCAGTCATGCCTCCAACCTTTTCTAGTCTCTCAAGACTCTTATTTCTGTCCAGTATTACTTTCACAACTTTGTTGTCTTCTGCAATGTGACTGATCCAGTTTTCCATGTCCTGCATTAGGTCAGAGATGAGAACATTAAGTAGGCCTGGGCCTAGAACCAAGCGATGTGGGACAGCACTTGTCACTCCCCAACAAGAGCTTTCCCCTTCATTAGTGCTTTGCATCCCACCCTTTAACACTTTTCCATCTTACTGATCAATTCACTAACTTTGCCTGACAATTTCATGTTTTGCACGTCTGCAGTAGGGGAATAGAGTCAAAGGATTTACTGAAGCCTAGGTATAAATCTGATGTCCAAGGTTGCTTTTTCCTCAGTCCTAGTAATCGAAAAACAGGGATCTTTTTAGTCCGATAGGGTCTTTCTTTTATGAAATTATGCTAGGAACCTACCTTGTGAACTTACCTTGACTTTACAATCACCATCCTTGTTTTCCTTAGAGAGAAAACTGGGGTCACCAACTTGTAATTCTCTAGACGGTCCAGTTACAGTATTTGTAAATGTGCACTGCCATGACAGGCTTCTAGCTCCCCTGCTCCACTATTTTCTTTTTTAAACTGAAGAGAGGTTCTGGTGATGTCTCAGAATCCCTGTTGGGCGATATCCCAGACTCCTCTGTCATGTTTTGTTAGTGATCCAAGCTTTTCCTGCATTCCATCCCTACTTTTCCTTTCCTTGATAAATAATAAGTATTTATTTAAAATTCTCACTTATTATTTGCATCGCCTGGCAGTCTTTGTACACCCGTGTACCTCAGGATACAGATACTGAGCTTGTTTGAATACTGGAGTGTATTTGGAAATGTAAGTTCTATTAAATAATTTATCTGGTTTGCACTCATCTTGGTTTAATTTTAAAAAGATTATGTTTTTATTTTTTAAAGATGAAGTAGAAAGTTTTTTTTTTAACCATTTTTTCTTATAATAATTGTGCCCTCATCTTGTAACATGGGCATTCCTATTCAAAAATGTGTAGTTTTTACATTTGCTCCTTCAGTGGAACTATATTTGTCAAGCTTAATAGACTGGTGTTTGTTTACTGTATGCTGAACTACTGTCCAGTTACTTCCCCATTTCCATATCATCCAGCCCCACCTTTTGATGATGCATTAGACGGGAGAAACAGGTCTGTAGTGGGTTGGCATGCTTTCTATGGTCTGCAGCAGATTTTATTACAAAGTAACCAGAATGCTAAACATTCAGTTAGACAATAAATGTATAAAACAGTCATATTCAAGAGAAAGGTAATAAAAGTAAGACTGACGAGGATAAGATTCTTGGTAAGGTGTGTGATGTCCAGAACTTGAAACATGGCCCTTCTTTGATGGTGCTTGGCATACAGTGCAACAAAACAGATGTAAAACTCAAATCATTGTCTATCAATGGGTTTTTGGGAGAAAACTACTGATGTGTAAATAACTTCATTGACGGACCTGCTGTACAGTGCATTTGTGTGTTAAACCACAAGGAATTAGTGCCGAACAGAAAACATTTGGAATACTTTGTGCATCCAAGTTTCAGCCAGCCAGAGCCCTTCTTGTTTTTTTTTTTTTTTTTTTACTTCAGAAAAGTAGATGCCCAATAGGAGGGATTCCAGCAAAGAACCCTGTGCAAATCAATGCTTTGGAGGAGAGGTGTATTCCTTCCCCTGCAAAGCAGGTAAGGGCCTTGCACATCTGCCAACTGACTAGGCACTGAATTCCCCTAAGATTAACACCACAATCTAAGACCACCATTGAAGCCAATAATCTTTAAATTATGATGCAGTTCTCAGTGAATGATCTCACCAATTGCAAAGGGTATCGACCGTGGAGAGAAGGGTGTGTCCAATAACAATTTCCAATAACCTTTTGCATCATGTCACTAATACTACAGTACAGCAGATATCCCTATGTCAGGAAACTATGCTACATGATTTCCGAGTAGTAATTCTGGTGGGTGGGTTTGGCATAATAGTTAAAGTGTACACCTCATAGACAAGTATAGGGTTTGATTCTAATCTCAATTTATTGGCTAGGCTTAAAATGGTCCTTCAGGCATTTAGCCTAGTATTCACCCATGAACCATGTATGTGCATTCCAGAGTGCTGAATACTATATGTGAGGGATATCTGGAAATGGTTAAAAAGAGCTAACCAGCCTGCTATTGTTAGTCTGGCACTGAGGTGGAGAGTGAAGACTTAGCCAGAAGTTACAGTGCATTTAAAATGGTCTAAAGTTCACCATCAGCAGGACCCTAATGAGTTTCCAAATCCCCTGTATAGACTAATTGTTAAAGTCCAGTGGGTCCACCCTCAAAGCAGACTATAGTCACCTGTACAGAATTGGGACTTGTCAACTTCTGTGAAGACCATCTGTGTGATGATGAACAGCTAGTTGAAACAGCACACTGGTCAATGGAGGTTATAGCAACTGAAAGGTACAACAACACTGGAGTTACTCATTGGTGGGTACAGGGGCCAAACACAGAAAACTAAAGTGCCATTTCAAACTGTAGGTTTCATTAAAATTGAAATGTTGAAACATGATTCACAATAAGGCATCCTACCCCATATGGAGTTTAAAGAAGCTATGCTGTTTTTAAATGTTGTAAAGTATTTCCATAAGAAATGCATTTTCTGAACATTAGTGATAACGATTCACATTTCTTAGCAACAGAACGTAAAAACTGTTCATAAAGCAAAAGTGCTTTAGACATTACATCATTATCACACATTAACACATGGATTGGCTGAAAAATGTATGTATGTAGTTTTTCAAGAAGGGTATTAAAAGTTAGGATTTTCAGTGGTAATTATTTGTAACAAGACATTTTGGCAACCATAAAGAAAAATATACATGCTATGCTATTCTGTCTCTAGACAGGACTTATAAAAGTTAAATTCAAGTAGATGAGCGTACAACATGCTGTTCAACACAGGAATGAGAAACATTGAGACACTACAGGAAGGTGTTGGTTAGAGACTCACAAATATTAAATAGAGTATATTGTTTCTGGGCCTACACCTACAATATTCATTGTTGTTGTAGTACATGGAGAAGATGCACAGATCTGTTAGGTACTAACAGATGGTCCACATGCAGCTGCTTAACAAGCTCTCGTCTGAAGAACCACTTAATGAGCAAGGTAAGTGTCACGTCCCCATCATATATAGTAAAGAATAATGGGGGCACTACACTCCTGAGGGCGCCATCCTTTAGAAGAGACATTAAACAGAGGCCTATCTGCATAAGGTGGTGGTAGCTTAGGTGGATATAAAGGATCCCCACAGCACTTAAAGAAAATAGTGGAAGTTCTCTAGCACTCTGGACAAAATTTTGCCTTGGTCAGTATGAATTCCATATCTAGAAAGAGAGGCCATTTGTCTAGTAGGATTAACATGGTCAATAAGTAAATAAATATGACCACTGCTGAAACAGATATCCCACATATCTGTAAAGGAAACAGCACCAGAATTACTCATTCTAAATGCAAACCTTGTCTGCGATATAAATAGGACCAGAGAGAGGTATATATCCCAGAGACTACCCCTTCTCTGGAATAGGTTCCCAAAGCAGAGTTCCTCCCTAAACCAATTCAATTGCAACTTGGGCAATTGGATGGAGAAAAGGAAATTCATCCCTGGATCGGCACCTGTCTCTCTAATGGACACAGGCAGCCTATAAATGGTTCATCTACCAGGCCCTTACTTGTAAATCTTTTATCTGCCAAGCCCATGCTTCTTATCAAGGGTACCAGAACTTGTCAGAGATTTGGGATGCATGACTATTATTAAAAAAACACCCTTGTGGTTGTTAGCACAGTGCACATCTATGAACCTATGAAGGTAAAGTACAGTTGTGTACACTTACCATAAATGTAGACGTTTGAGTGTATTCACTGTTGCAGTCATTACATTTGGGTTACCTGCTTGCAGGTAGCCCTCAGCCGGCCTGATTATCAGTCTTGGGTCCTGCATCGGTTGCCGTCTCTTCTTCCATGGCATCAGGTAGTCAGGGGTATAAAGCATGCAGCCGATGCCATTACACCAGTTTGTCTTGCCCCAGATGTCAGGTGCCCCCTTAATGGGAAGCAATTGTATAAAAGGTTACACCTCCAATTATAAGCAAATACACCAGAAAGCTTAAATACAGTAAACAAGAAGAGATGTATAGCAAATAGAAAAGTCAGGGGGCTGGAGGGAGGGTAACCAGGACTGCAACAGTGAATACACTCTAACATTTACATTTATGGTAAGTGTACACAACTGTACTATATTCTTCGTATTTCACTGTTGCAGTCATTACAATTGGGTAGCTTCCCAAAGCTAAGGAAGGGAAGAGGCAATTAGAGAGCATTAGGACCAGCTATTCATCCCTTCAAGACTGCAGTAGCAAAATCAGCTCTGGATTTAGAGAAAATAGGCAAGTGGTAATGCTTGGTGAAGGTATGAACAGAACTCCAGGTAGCAGCTTCTAGGATGTCCCTGGTAGGAACACCTCTGAGAAAGGCTGTTGAAGTAGATTCAGCCCTGGTGGAATGTGATCTTATCCCCTGTGGGGTAGGTTTTCCATGGTGCTTATAGCAGAAATTAATGCAATGGCCTATCCATTTAGAAATGGTTTGCTTTGAAATGGCCTTCCCCTCTGCCCCTGCAGCAAAGGCAACTAGCAGCTGTTCAATTTTTCCGAGAGGCTTAGTCCTGTCCAAATAAAATCTAAGTTGTCTGTGCAAGTCCAAAGAGTGCAGTATTCATTCTTCTTTGTTCTGTGGATTAGAAAAGAAGGTGGCAAATGAATGGACTGATTAAGGGCCACACTGGATACCACCTTGGGTATAAAGGTAGGATTGGTCCCGAGGGACACCCTGTCAGCATGGAAGATGAAAGGCTCCACTGCCATGAGGGCCTGCAATTCAGACACTCTTCTTGCTGAAGTGATGGCTAGAAGGAAGGCTGTTTTCCAAGAAAGGAATTTCAACTCTACAGTTGCAGCTGGCTCAAAGGGAGGTAGAGTGAGCTTTTTCAATACAAAGTTAAGGTCCCAGGCTGGTGTAGGGGCTCTCTTGGGTGGTCTTACATTTTTGGCCCCTCTGAGGAATTGCTTCAGCAGTGGGTGAGAGAAGAGGGGCAGCTCCGTATTAAAATGTGCTGAAATGGCAGAGGCATGAATTTTAATAAAAGAGAAGGAAAGGCCCTTGTGAAGCATCTCTACGTAGTGAAGAATATGCGGTAAAAACTGGGCACTGTTGTGCCCATCCCCTGAGTTTGGCTCCTGGAACAGAATCTTTTCCACTTTTCAGCATAAGGTTTTCTAGTACTAGGCCTCCTTGCCTGCAGAATGACATCCAGCACTTGCTTACTGAGGGATAGTAATGGAGAGCTCAGGTAATTAGCCAGGCTGCAAGGTTCAGGGTTTGAAGCTGGGGGTTCAGAATCTGGCCCTCTTGCTGAGACAGCAGGGAAGGGGTCTGAGGCAGGTGCCATGGTTCCAGCAGTGACACACTGCGCAAGAGGGGGTACCAGTGTTGGCGTGGCCAGTCTGTTGCAATGAGTATTGTCCTTGGTTTGTCTCGTTTGATCTTTAGTAGAACATTAGAGAGGAGAGGCAGAGGGGGAAAGGCATAAACAGGGGTTTTCTCAGGTGAAGGACAGGGCATCCACTTTCCAAGCTTGTCTGTGGGGAGTCCTTGTGCAGAATTTGTCCAATTGGTAGTTCTGAGGGGAGGCAAACGGGTTTATCTCTGGGCTCCCCCATTTGTTTCTCAACATGTTGAATATCTTTGGTTCCAGTTTCCACTTGTGTGGGTCCATGAGATTTCTGCTTCCACTTGTGTGGGTCCATGAGATTTCTGCTTAGGTCATCTGCCAGTGTGTTTAGCTTGCCTGGCAGGAATTGAGCCTGTAGGTGCATTTGGTAGCTCAAGGCTGTGTTCCACAGAGCCATGGCTAATCTGCAGAGGGGGTATGAGTGGGTTCCCCCCTGCTTGTTTATGTACCACATAACAGTGGTGTTGTCTGTTTTTATCAATAATTGTCCTGGAAGGATGTGGTGCTTGAAGGCTGTCAGAGCATTCTGTACAGCTAACATTTCTTTTTGATGGATATGTTGGTGCATTTGACTTGGGTTCCATTTGCCCTGAATGCTCTGCCCTGCCAAGTGAGCCCCCCATGCATAGTCTGATGCGTCTGTTAGGGTTTGGGCGGCAAGGGGTAGAGTGAATGCCAGTCCCTTGTTGAGGTAGCAGGTCTCTGCCTACCAAAGGAATTCTGTCTTTATACAAGGGATGATAGGAATCAGTAATTCCAGGTTCTGAGAATGTTGACACCATAGGCTTTTTAGATACCATTGTAGTTTCCTCATATGCAGTCTTGCATATGGAATTAGTAGGATGCAAGAGGCCATGAACCCCAGAGATTGCAGTATTTTCCTTGCAGTTAACCGGGTCTTTGTGGCCAGTAATTTGAAGTAGGTTGTCAGATAAACTTGTTTTTCTGGCATGAAGTAGGCCATCTGGGAAGTTGTGTTCAAGCTTGCTCCCAGGAATACAATTTGTTGGCAGGGTACTAGATGAGATTTCTTTTTGTTTATGGTGTACCCCAGTGAGGTTAGAAGTTTCTCTACAAATGCCAGATGATTTAATAGTATGTCTTGGCTTTCTGCCTGAATTAGACAATCATCCAGGTACGGGTATATTTGAATATTTATTTGCCTGCAAAATGCAATGACTGGAGCTAGGCATTTTGTGAATACCCTGGGCACAGCAGATAAGCCAAAGGGCAGTGCAGAGAATGGATAGTGCACGTAGCCTGCTCTGAAGCATAGGTATTTTCTGCAAGAATCCCTTATTGGGATGTGCAGGTAAGTTTCCTTTAAATCCAATGTTGCCAACCAGGCATTTTTGCCCAGCATGGGAAGCAGCTGATGAAGGGTTAGCATTTTGAATTTTGGAATTACCAAAAAGGTGTTTAGGATAGATAGGTCCAGGATAGGATGCCAGGAGTTGACTTTTCTGGGTACCAGGAAAAGTCTGGAGTAAAAACCTTGTCCCCATTCTCCTGCTGGGACAGGTTGAATAGCCCTGATACTTAGATGAGAGACAACCTGCTGTTGAGCCTCTGCCCACTGATTTGGGGTAGGTCTGGCCAACGTTTTTGGGGTTGGTAAGGTGTGGAAGTGGAATCTGTATCCTTGGGAAACTATTTAAAACCCATTTGTCTTGGGTAATGAGTTCCCAGTTTTTTTGCATGCAGGGTGATCTTTCCTCCTAAAGGTGCGGTCAGTTGAGCAGGGCTTGGAAGGTTTAAGGTTAAGTCATTGTGGCAGTTTACCATGGGGGGGGGGTGTCTTACTACTTCCAGCTTTGGAAGTGGGAGCTCCCACTGCTTAGGCCTGCGAGTACCTTGAGACTGTGGCCTAGGTGGTCTGCTGTTCCTGGATTTGGACGGAGGCGGCCTGGAAGAGACAGGAAAGGACCAATTCTTAGAAGGTCAATGCCTACTAAAACTGGGAGGCTGTACTTGCAGGAAATCTTTAACAGTTTGCATAGATTTAGCTTTTTCCTCCATCTTTTTAAGAACTTCTTCTGCTTTGTTGCCAAACAGGCGGTGCTGGTTTAAGGGAGCATCCAGTAATTTGGCTTTAACATGATTTGGCAGAGTTTGCTCCTTATGCCAAGCCAAAGGTACAAGACCTCTGTAGCCATTCACAATAGTATAGATTCTAAAGCAATTAAGAATGTGATTACATGAAATTGGAGTATATTTAGAAATAATGAGGAATTGCTAGGTAAAATGGGGCAGGGACCAAGTTTTATTCAAAAAAGAGGGAAGAGCTTCAAAAATTATTTTCAGTCTAAACTAAATCTCACTAAGCAAGTATTGCATAAATGTGGGATGGTGAAATGCCTCAGTTGTAACATGGGCAACTATATGTATGTTGAAAATAAATCAGTATAAAGTGGAACGTACAATTATTATAGTGCCTGGGTTATTTAACTGCAAAGTGAACAATGATGTTTATTTTAATTATCTGTTTGGAGCATAAAGCATTTTATGTTGGGAGAACTACACGGGAATTATACAAACTTATATATGAACATAAATATGCTATACAAACAGAGGATGAGAAGAATGCTATGAGTAAGCACTATAAAATGAAGTGCAAAGTTAATTTTAAATTTTTAGTTTTGGAAAAATTAAGTGACACAGCATTTCTAATGAATATTGAAGAGGAGTTGGGTTGGTTAGAGTATTCATGGCAGGTTAAACTAAATGCATGCTTCCCACCTGGATTAAACAGAGGAATTTGTTATGTATTTAAAAAGATGAGGTTTTAAACATTAGTATATATTTATAGTATTTTTTATGTGTTTTAAGATGGTTTATATTATCAAATTTTACTGTGATTAATATATGTGTATGGGATGTGCTTGCTAGGGAGTCATGTGATTTGTTGTTAGTGTAAATCATACAACACTGCAAGCATTTTAATTTAATGGTCTGAAGTTTCATTTGGAAGAGTGAACAGAGGAAAGCGCTAACCTTGTGGCTATTAAAATTGGTTTTCCTGAAGTTTCTACTGCTTTTTTCTGTGATTTTGAAGGTAGGAGTTTGAGCTCAAGCTGCTTTTTGTGAATGTGAATATATATATTTTAAACAGACATGTTTATAGCCTGAAAATAACGAATCAAACTGTCGCTATAGTTTGTCTTCTACTAATATGTGATTTAATAAAGATGTTAAAAATGTTGAACGATCAAAATAAGCACTTCTAAGGAATATAAATATTAGCACACTGTAAATAAATAATTCTTTAGGACAGTAATGCTTTAAGTCAAATGACATTAATTCAGAAAAGATAATGCTAGCCTCAGCTACACATTATGCATATCTGGAAAACACTTGATGACAGTATAAAACTGGCCTACCGCTGCTGCTATGCGATTCTCCCTCTCTCTTTGGTTAGGAAAATTTAAGGGGGGAGATGAAGTATACAAACATGTGTACAGTTGAATTCCCGTGCATGCATGAGTTGCTCTAATCTTTTTATAGCAGTAAATTATGAATGCATGTATCCAAGCTCTACAACAGAGGGCTTATTATAAATGGACAGCTTATGCCAGAGGACTGGTTATGCATTGAGAATACAACATTATGCAGATTCACACAACACCATTGATGCAGATTAACTATTTGCATATCTTGTTCACAGAGAATGCGTTTATCACCTATAAAACACAAATAACAATATACATCAACACACCACACTACAGTTCTCTACCCCACCACTAAATTATATATCTGTATAGCTGCGGTAGTGCAGCAGTTAGCATTGTCGCCTTACAGCAAAAGGTTCTCCCATTCCATTCTCAGCTGGAGCCCCTTCTGTGTGGAGTCTGCATGTCCGCCCCAAGGTCGAGTGACGTTAAAGACATGCAGGTAGGTGCGTGAATAGGTGTGCCTTCTTTGAAGGTTGGGCATTGGGCTGGCAACTCAGCACTGCAAAAATCCACTGCCAATCATTAGTGGACCGGAGTTCCGCTGTGGTGACCCCTAACCGCGAAAAGCCGAAAGACAAAGACCACTAAAATTATATATCAAGCAGATTTAAACATCTGTGTAGAACAATATGTTTATTTTCATCGTATCAGATTTTAATGGCCTTAAGCAGAATGAGGTGGTGCCCTACATGGGGATTAGAAAGTCACAATGTTTTGCAAAATGTTGGGATTTGCTGCTTGCAGTCGATTTCAACCTTGCAAATGAGTGTGCAAATGAGTGCTCAACCTGATATCCAAGCATGGAGTTAAGATGCCTGTAACCAGGCTCCAGACTGTATCATCTCATACCTCTCAATTGTGCAGAATTTTATAAAATGTCCTTATTTTTGCATCATATTTTTGGACTGTTACTTGTAAAATTTGTGTTTTTTTTTTTTCTGGCAAAATCACCGAGGACTGAAATCACTAAATAATGGCAGACCTTTAAGTCTCGCATTTTATACGATTTTGAAAATGAGTGGTAATGCAAAGCCGGTTATTCTGTCTACATTTATAAGAGCAATATTTGAAATATGTCCCTTACTTTGGACTTCTGTCCCATCCTCCCCACAAACATTGCTGGCTTTGTCCAACATTTTTGCTCTAAAAGGTAGAGAAGTATGATCCCTTTTGAGGCTCTGTAGGAGACTGTCTGTTAATTGACTTTTCTACAGAGAGGGGATTCTGCTAGCATTGTACTCTGTGCTCATGTCTGGTATTCCTAAATGAAAGTTTATACTTCAAACATAACCTACAGAGTCATTTTTCTCTCAGGCTTCTAAACCTATTCACTAAGCCTCTTACAACAGAGTTACCATTGTGTGACTTTTCTTATAGTGCTCTGCTCTCTATCCACAATTTTTAATGAAGTGTTGAACTCTTCAGATTACTTGGGTTTGTTTTTCACCTTTGTTGTTTGGTACGTCAATCATTCTTTGAGAGTAGTTTTATAATTCTGTTTGTGTCTTCTCAGCAGGCCTCTGCTGAAAGGGGCACAGAAAGGAGATACAATTAAATGAAGAGCTTACTTTAGCTGATGGCTTTGATCTGTAATTGGCTGGATCTCTGTTCAGGATAACTTTCACTACCATGTGCCATGAGATTGCCAGGACAGAATCCTGCTTCCCCACAACCCTGAACTGGATTAACTGGGTAATTGGGGGATGGAGGATTTCTTTAATTATCAATTGGCCATAAGTTGGCATAATCAATTAAGCAGTACCAAATAAGGCTGGGGTCTCATTCTTCCAAGGAAACAAAATTGTGCTAATAAAGAAGGGAAAAGAGGTGGCCTGCAACGTCGCAGAATATGGCAAAGACAATTTACTATTTATATGTGCATTGCTTTGACACTGCTAATATGTTTAGAATATTTTCTTACTACTGATAATTGGTACACACTGTGTATAGCTGACAACTGCACATTTTGTTAAGTTTACTTAAAAGATCTGAGTGTGAAACTGAAAAAAAAAACAATAGTAGTCACACTTTGTACCTACAAGCACATCAGGTTTATTCCAAGTGATCTTTTGCAGTTCAGTAAATGTACTGGTGAACGGCACTGAAGAGGAGACAGAATGACTCCCCACTGTATGAGTGAGCCAGCCAAGTTTCAGTTTACAGAGTGAAATCAGGACTGTAAATGGATTAGATTTCTTTTAATGTTAAAATGAAACATTCTAAGCCTCAAGAGTAATTTCAGTCCGAGGATCTGAGCAGACAGAGCTTCTCTATCCTATGCTTAATGAAGTGATTAGTAGTGTTAGAAGGAACACGTTAAGAATTATTAGACACACTGGCTATAATTAAAATATCTTGCTTTTATTATGATTTACTTCATTAGCTCTTGAACCACTTGCTTGTTTTCCAGTGCGTCACTGAATCTCTTTCAGATGTGCTTGTACTCACGACTGGCAGCAAGTTGACAAAATGTGTTTTTTGCTCCACCTGCATATCCTGACATGGAGATCTGGCCTCCAACTCCCATTTTTTAAGTAAACTGCTTCTGAGGTCACATCAATTCAGCCACAGTTTGTTTAGAGGTCAAGTCTGCGTCTCTCAAAACTCAGATATACAGACGAGCATTCAGGTAAGAGAATCGGAGATGAAAGCAGCTCAAAATTATAGTTTATAATGTTAAGTGAAACCAACTCATGATGGGTGCTGCAATCTAGCAAATGCACTATCTTTCAATACATATGCACATCATGGATCACAAGTAGTAAGCTAAAGTATTTCCCTGAAAACTACACATCTAGGATTAAAATTCCCATAGTCCTCACTAAATATTTTGTTAGAGTAAATACGTGGGCATAGTGAGGAATACAATTATGTAATTTTGTTGTACAATTAGATATGCTGGAAGTTAATGTTTTAATAGAATATTTGCTACAATTAATACTTATTTATGTATTGATATTTGATTACAAGGAAAAGTCCAACTGGGTAGATGCCCATTTTCATCGGAGGCCCAGAGAGAAAAGCTCCAAATTTTAAGAATAATTTTACAATCTTCATGGGTGTGCACTAGGCTAATGGCCCTGGAGCCTATATAAGCCTAGCCCAAGAAGATTCCCTGGGATCATGCCGCCCAAAGTTAGTTCCCAGTGCCCCTGTTAAGCAAGGCCACTGAAGTGATCCTGGGGTGAACTTCCTATTGCCCAGCCACTTGTCAAGATTTCTCTTAAAGAGGGTCAGTGAAGTGCTCTGCTTGACGTGAATGGGAAGTTTGTTCCAGAGTATGGGAAGTCTCTGGGTTAGGAACCTGTCCCTCCAGCATGTTATGCTTATTGCGGTAATGAGGTTTCGGTCCCTTGAGCGTGTGGCATGGAGGGATTGGGATTTCTTTAGGTGTAGTACATCTAGCAGCGCTGGGTCAGACATGGCTTTGTGGGTCAAGTAGAGATTGCCTTTAAGTAGGCGATATGAGACAGAGTACAGCTGGAGTTTGAGTCTGTTCGAATATGGCATGTGTCCAAGGCCCAAGATCCTCTTAGTGAGGTATTTTTGTGGCCTTTCCAGTTGTTGTAGGTGTCTAGTGAGGTACATACCAAATGGGACATTGTATTCTATAATAGGTCTAATGAGGGATGAGTAGAGAGGGATTATGACCTCTTTCTTCCTGGATGATAAACTTTTTGTAATGAGATGAACCACATTAGGACTTTGACTACAGTGGCAAGGTGGCTATCAAAGGAGAGGTTGCTGTCAACCTGTGTCCCCAGGACTCTTATCACACCTTCAGTGTTTAGTCTACTACCGCCTATGTGGTAGCTGATGGGCACCGAACTTTTCCCAAAGGGAATGGCAATGCACTTTTTGGCATTGAGCTTAAGGTCATGGTTCTGGCACCAGTCATTATTGTCAGTGAGGCCTTTTTGTAAAATGTCTACATTAGTTGGACAAACAGTAATGGCTCCCAGTTTTGCAATCATCTGCAAACTTGGTTAGCCAGAGTCCCTTTGTGTTACCTTGAAATTCAGAGAAGTAGATGCCACACAGGAGAGGACCTAGGACCGATCCCTGTGGGACACCACTTGTAACTGGTCGGTAGTCCGATTTGGAGTTCACTACTTTCACAGTATGGGTTCTATCAGTGAGCCACTTAGCAACCCATCATATGACATAGGGGTTTACGCCTAGTTTAGTGAGTCTATGATTTCTAAGTGAGAGATGATGTCAAAGGCCTTGGCAAGATCTAGGCAGGCTGTGTGAACCATCTTGCCCTCATCCACAGCTCTGGTGACAGACTCAAAATCCATCAAGTTGAGCAGGCATGATCTACCTTTCACAAACCCAGACTGCATGGGGTCCAGAGTTTGGAGATTCCTATGTCCATATTTATAAGGTTCATGATGATGCTTTCCATAGCCTTACATATCGGACTCATCAGACTCTTCAAAAATAAGACAAACATCTGCAGTTTAAATAAGTATAACAAATTAGTGGTAACATAAAAACAATGGTTAAGAAGTCATACAAGTTACATTAAAATTTCTATAAATATTAAATGATTTGTCGACAGTTTTTTTTTTGAGAGGTTAAAGGCAAATTAGTCTAATACAAATAGGAATTGCAATATGAAGTGAGCTAAAAACAGGCTTATGGTATATTTAGAGAGAGTCAGGGAAGAGAATCTGATAGAAGTAAGGAAGTAAGCGAAGAAGGGAGAGTAAGAAGGTATAAGGAATGAAAAGGTACATGTTCACATTTAGCTAGAAGTGTTTCAGAGTGGTTTTGAAAGATGGGAGGACAAATTATCATGGAGCAAATCAGTTTACAGCCAGTGCAAAACAAAGATATGAAGTAAAACTTACTTTTTTTCATTTCCATAGGCTAACTGGCATATGCAGTATAACCTACTAGTCAAGAAAAAGGGGACAGTAGCCAACTTATTAAGAGGTCCTTAAAGTGCATGTATTATTTCAGAGACTTTGAGTTACAGAGCAGGCATGTATTTGACTGATTAAAGTTAATATACATTATTTATTTACATTTGTTAACCGGGTAGTGTCCAACTGAGCAAGAAGCCCGTTTTCAGCAGAGACCCAGGGAGAAACTCTCCAGAACAGTGCAATCAGTTAACATTTACAAAACAATTAACTAAAACAGATGATAAAAAACATATTTGCATATAGAAGAAATGGTCATAAAGACACAGTAATAACAAAACAGAAATGTACAAGTTCCAGCAGAGAAAGAGCTGCGTCTGTCAGGAAAAAGGAAAACAGCAAGTATTTAAAGCATTGGTCGCTTAAAAGAGAAACAAAATGGCATAAGAGAAAGAAGGATGTGGAATAACAGGAAAGAGCCAACTATCCAGGAGCATAACAGGGGCAAGGTTCTTCATGATAGACGTGCTTATGTTGTTATGTAAATGACAAAATTTTCAGTCAGCTTGTAGGAGTAGGGCCTTGTGGCAGAGCTTCTGCAGTATAGAGGTCAGATGTAGTAACAGCAGTAGTGACTCTATGAAGGAAGATAGTGACAGAGTACAAGAGACAATGCTTACAGGTTTTGTTAAATAGTTTTCCCCAGAATTCCTGGTTGTCTATGCAATCTATGCTTCACCATGTCAGTTTATTTATTTTTCAGGTAGTAAAATGCATACAGTGAAAAAATTATTAAACTTAGGGCGTGGTTTTATATTTTCGGGGATGTTGTGCTACATTCTAGAATGTGGTGCATAATTCAAAAAATCCTGGCTACACCCAGATTACTTCGGAGTAATGGTATAAGAGCCATTTGTTCTGGTCTGTGCAATAGCTCGCTTACATAGTACTGTTACCACTGTTGCCCCATCTAGCCCCCTTTCCTCTTATCAGTCTGCCCCATCTAGCCCCCTTTCCTCTTATCAGTCTGTCCCATACCTTCTTGAAAAGTTTGGTTGTTGTAAAGTCAACCAACTCTTGTTAAATTTGATGCAGTCAATTATCTCCCTTTCCATGAAAGGGTTTTTCCTCGTGTCCATATTGAATTTGGCCATCTCAATATGTCAAGCTGTATGCTTTTCCTCTTTAGGTTGATTTTGCCCCATCTTATGTACCATATCAGTGTCATCTTTCAGGCTGGATAAATCAGCTCCCCTATTCTGTCTTTGTAGACTCTCCCTCTAGTCCCCTATTCTGTCTTTGTAGACTCTCCCCTCCCTCTAGTCCCCTATTCTGTCTTTGTAGACTCTCCCTCTAGTCATCATCTATCATCATCTTCCTTACTTTCACTTGCACAATTCTCAACTAGTATTTATCTCTTCTCTCACAGGGCAGCAAAACTGTGCAGTATTACAGCTGTGTCTTGCGTGATCTACAGGAGCAGCACGATGACCTTTTCTACATCGATCTCTCATTTTTGTTTTGTTTTATTAAAACCTTTCCAGCCTGGGAGTAAGGGTTCATTCTTTCAGTTATTGGGATTCGCAAATCATCTTGCTCAGTGGAGACGATGACAACTAACTTCTTTCCACCAACAACCAAGCTGGCAGCCAGTACTGTGGATTCTTTTCTAGGAAGAAAAATTTTGAACTTGTCAGACCACATGGCTACTCTGCTGTGGTCTAACTAAAGGCTGTACCCCCCTCAGCATCCAACATCCTCCCCATTTCTGGTCTCTTCCTTGATTGGGTTAATTATGCAATAACAATAGATTTGGCAAAATAAGATGCAAATATCCCAATTAGTACCAGGCCCAAGACCGATACATGTCATACACCACAATCCACAGCTCCTGTCTGCTGAAACAGTATGTGGGTTAAGCTAGTGTTTCCTTTCATTTGGACTCTCCTCAATCCAGCGGAGTATCTTCACTGATTATGTGTTTCAGTTTTCCAACTATTCCTATTGTTTTGATAGTAGTAGTCAAAGGCTTTGTAAAATTATATCACATCCACTGGGTTTCCCCTGTACAGAAGTGGATAACATAGGCTTGGAAGGTTCTGTATTCAGTGAAGTAATGTTGGAATCCATCTTGGAAGCTGCTATTCTCAATATAACAATCTTTAGATATAGCCATTATATTTAGCAGTTTGGAAATGGTGAACTTAAATTGCTTCATATAAAAGTGAGTATGCGACACGTGGTTTAAATTCTTGACCTTTCCCCCCATGAACACATTAAAGAAGACTTTGTCTTGCGTCCTTCAAAAGGATGCACCTTTCCTTTTATTTTTCCATTTGGTACCTCTTTTCAAAGCTAACTAGGAGCATAGATTCACTTGGATAACTTGTTAATGACACAGAATGCAAAAGGATCCATCTATCCATAACTCCTTTTCCCCCATTTTTGCACATGGGGTCAGGATGTTATTTCAACAATGACAATCTATAGCCAAGGTTTACACCACTGGGTGGCTAGCACTGCCACAGCTGTTTTCTACACCATGCACACATAGACCTATAACCAAGGACGTGCGTTTTTATAAGTAGCTCATACCTTGAATATTTGCACTATACTACCAAGTGAGACTCATTGGTTGTAGACAGTCATGTATCCATCGCTTTGGGTTTCTCATTTCCCTCTGGTGAGTGAATGCACAAGACTTAATATTCTTCATGCAGTAGTATTTTCTTAGTCAGTTTTAATTCTTCCCAGTCTGCTGCCAGTTGTGCCCCCACCTCCCCTCTTTACAACTCATCGCTATTCTACATGTATAACAATGATGAATCAGTGGCACGTTGCATATCCAGTTTTCAGTCTGCTCTCCAGTGTTTACAACATAACCTCAGCTTTTTAACATTGATTAACTCTGTGCACAAGCAGTGAAACACGAGTCCATTTTCCAGATGCAGCCTTACCAATGCCGCATACAGTGGGAGGATGAATAACCTGCCACAGTCAAGTCCTCTTATTAAGTATCTGCATCACTTTTCAGCCATAGCCACTGTCCCTTCAATAAAGCTCTGCAAAGTCTGTGCTAGGACTGACTAAAACCATCAGATGTTTTCCCCATCTTTTTAATGGTCAGACATCGTATTACATATTCTTATGCATTTCCCCCATTATATTGCACTTTTTTACATTAACCCTTGCATGCCACACATCTTCCCCACCCATAAGCTTCAGCAGATCTTCGTGGAAACTGGCTCAGCATCTACAATGAACACACCCAGTTATGTTGCATAACATGGACACCCATTACTCTGCACAATAAGGTATCAGACAACTATGCTAAAAAGGGGTGGTACTACTGAACTCTATGGCCTCGCCAGGCAGCTACTATTAGCTCAGTCTTCAGTTAGCCAGCCATTTTCCTAACTACCGCATCACCAACATCCCCACCAATTTTTGCCTAATAGCACCAAGTCATTTGTTCATATTCAGCACAATCTAGGAGTCTATTTTCCTATTTATAACAAAGAATAAGGTTATCACATGTCCTTTCTAAAGCAGGATCGTCCCTATCTTGACAGATGTGCCTGTAAAGAACCATGAAAAATGGCAAATGTCTAGAGATTTAAACCTCAGTTCTTATTTTTCCACTAATAGTTGCATAAAAGACTTGGACCAGAATTCAGAAATGGTACTGCCAGTTGTAAGCCCTTTTTTACCGCTGCTGGTAGCCATTTCCAATTTCTTAGACAGCCCTACTCTAATGCTTACCTCAAAGAGGGGCAGCACAACAATGGGCCATCTATCTGGCCTACCAGAAATACTAATGATACATTTGAGGGAGCAGCATATAATTAGCCATGTGCTCTTCCCAGAAATTCCTATGGTAAGTGATTTACGTAGCTGAGCATTTCATAGCTGAGCATTTCATAGAACTATTCATAACTATTCATATTCTTTGCATAAATTCTTATCTCCAGATACTTTAGTTAACTCAGCCTAAAGTTCATTGTCACCCATTACTCTCAATGGGAGAGACTGCTTTAAATGGGATTGGGGTGGGTATGTAGTGAGAAGCTGCGGAAGGATCATTAAAAAAAACTCTAAGCTGAGATAATGTAGTAGTTAGAGTCCCGGCTTTACATGCAGGTGTCAGTGGTTCAAACTAAGTTTATGCAAGGTTTGGACTTCACATTGCTGCCTTTGCAGTAGCTATGCACACTAGATTTAGGCAGGCAGTGGAAGTCTGGTTATGTTGCAGCTATACATTGAGTCTAGGGTTCTAATACAATTACTCCTAGGGCTACTTGAATAATTTATAAAGTTCTAGGATTATTTTATTTTTAGAAACTCAGCACATTTCTGCAAACGGGTGAATTCTTGCTCAACCTGCATGCTGAATGCAGCATTTCACATCATATTTTATTTCTTTCAGAGACGTGTAAAGTAGTAACACAAAGTAAATTATTTTCAGTGAGGATGTCATGCCTTACACTGTCTGAAGACCCCTCCCACTTAAAAGGTTCTTGAACATTAATTCATACAGGGTCTAAACCTTCGACTAGATAAGACATTTGTATAATAAAAACAGGAAGGAAGGATTTTCTTTACATTTCTATACTGCCTTTGCAATGATGAGTGTTTAATTTACCAGTTCAAACTATTAGTCTACTGAACATGAAAAAAAGGAATCAACCAAACTAAATAAACTGGTTCTAGTCCGAGTGCCTCTGGGTTAAGAATGCTGTTACTAGACAAAGGCATTTTGATCTGGTTAACAGATGCAATCATCTCTGACGCACTCCAATATAAACTTCAAATCAGTACGCTCCTGCTCAATTAGTCATGTCAGCATTAATCTGCCTGAAAACAAGTTAATATACAGAGGTTTTTATTTTACAGCCGAGATCATCAGATTTAAACTGTGATGAGCACTTGGCAACAAATAAGAATGGAATTGCAAAGCTCAGCTAATCTTTAACAACGCAAAGATCCAATATCTGAACAAAGGTGTGGAAGTAATTTGTACCGACGTTAGAACAAGTGTTCTCTAAATGGGAGTTTTACTTTTACACAAAAATGAAGAAAGTTACTCTTACAAATGCCAAGTGAATGGATTTCACAGAGTGCGAAGAATCAGTTTAATTATGTATTAAGCATCGTGAAAGGGAAGTGCATTTTCCAATACTGCAGTTCAGTCAATAAAACACCCACCCTGAGCTGTAGTATAAATTGGTCAGTATTTCCTCCTATGCAGCTGTGTTCACAGGTACAGAAAAAAAACTATGAGAGTTTAGCCTTCCATCATTGTTTCATAACAGGAGAATAATAATGTGGCAAGACTGTTTCATTGGGGTTTTGCAAACATTATAATACTGAAGTAGCTGAAAAACACTGAAAATATGAGCCACAAAGCATCACAGAAAATGAAGTCTACATCACTGGGGATCACTCATTACCATAACCAGATATATTGGTCCATGAAAAGAAGAAAAAAGTAGCACTGATCATCGAAATCTCTACACCAGTGACTACAGTACCTTGTGTACAGAGAGACATCAAGTCATAAAATATCAGGATTTGCAGACAGAAACAAGAGCAATGTGGATGGAGGATACCCAAACAGTTCCAATAACAGTAGGAGCAACTGGTCTTATAAAAACAATCTACAATCATATTTAGATATATTACCTATGCATGTAACTGGATGGCCACAGTGGTGCAGCGGTTAGTGTTGTCGCCTCACAGCAAGAAGTTCTCCCATTCGATTCTCGGCTGGAGCGCCTTCTGTGTGGAGTCTGCATGTCCTCTCCGTGGTTGAATAATGTTAAAGACATGCAGGTAGGTGCGTGCGTGAATGGGTGTGCCTTCTTTGAAGGCTGGGCATCGGGCTGGCAACTCTACACCGTAAAAATCCACTGCCAATCATTAGCAGATGGGAGTTTTGCTGTAGCGACCCCTAACCAGGGAAAGCCGAAAGAAGACCTAAACATGCAACTCCTTACGAATTGCAGGAGTCGTCATTACTGGGGACATTGTGTGTGCTGCAAAGAGCATATCTGGCTGACAAAAGATTGAAGCAATACTAATTTCATGACCTTTAATCATACTTTGACTTAGAAATGGGGTCCATTCCCGTCATGGTATTATAAACCCAAAAGATTTGGAGAAATTAAAAAGGGAGAAATTCCAGTGAAGGAACTGTTTATATACATTTAGTAATTTCCCACCTTAGTGGAATTGATGAGTATTGGGAACAGATTAGAGAGATTAGTGTCTAAGCTAAATCGGCTTCCTTTCCTCATTTCAGCAAGATAAACTAGCTGCCCCTCCTTTCAGTATGGATTACTGAACTCAGACTCCTTTCTGAAGCTGTACTTAGCATAAAATAAAGTAAAATGCAAGCGGTTTTCAGAGAATACTAGTGCTTTTGGATATTCCTCTCAAGTTACAGTCAGGCCGAGCCAGGATGGAAAATGCCCATGTTCCAACAAGTCATCACCCTATGCCAATGTCCAGCAGGGACATAGGTGGAATCCCAGGGGTGCATTTTCTGTTCCACATCCAGTTATCCAAGTTGCGCTTAAAAAGGTTTAATGAGGTACTCTGCTTTACGTGGAGAGGGAGTCTATTCTACAAAAGGGGAGTCTCTGGGACACAAATCTGTCCTGCCAACAAGTCCGGTTGATGTCACAGACCAGGTTGAGGTCTCGTGTATGGGTTACTGGAGTGGAGCTTGACTTGCAGATATGCAGCAGTCCCATCAGGGTGGGGTCTGAGATTGCTTTGAATGCCAGACAGAGGTCACCTCTGAGGAGTCTGTAGGAGACTGAGTATAGGGACAGGGCTTTTAGCCTATCGGTGTAGGGTAAATAAATGTTTGAGGCCCTGGATTCTCCAGGTGAGGAATCTCTGTGGTCTCTCCTGCTGCTGCATATGCTTTGTGAGGTACATGCTGAAAGAGGCATTGTATTCAATAAGCAGTCTTAGAAGGGAAGACTATAGGGATGTTGTATCCACCTTGTCCCTGGATGAGATACCCTTACTAATTAGGTGGGCCTTGTAGAAAGCTTTCTGTACAATGGAAGCAATATTATGGTCAAACATCAGTTTGCTATCAATCTGGGTTCCCAAGTCCCTCAAAACTGATTGCGTGCTTAATTATTATCAATGTGATGATTTGTGGGGATGTCATTCTCCGCAAAAGGGATGATTATGCATTTTTTGGCATTCAGTTTGAGGCCATGTTTCTGGCACCTCTCATTTGTTTGGGTGAGACCCTCTTGGAGGATGTCTACATCACTAGGGGAATTGATGACAGCACCCATCTTGCAGTCATCTGCAAACTTGGTCAGCCATAGCCCACTAGATTTGGCCTGCACCTCTGAGAAGTATATCCCAAACAGCAGAGGCCTCAATACAGAGTCCTGGGGTATGCCACTTGTTATGTGTCTATTACTTGAGGTGGCTTTCCTCATTTTGACTAGGTGGGTTCTATCAGTGAGCCAGTTTGCTACCCATATGGTGACATATGAATTGATGCCTAGTTGAGAGAGTTTATTATACCAGAGGGGGGAATATTATCGAAGGCCTTGGCCAGGTCAAGGTAGGCAGTGTGCAGTCTTCCCCTCGTCTATGGCCTTGGTGATCTTCTCAAAGAAGCCGACCAAGTTTAACAGGCATGACCTCCCCTTGACAAAACCAAACTGTGTGGGATCAAGTGTCTGGAGGTTGCCAATGTCCTTGTTAATGAGGTCCATGATAATCCACTCCATGGCCTTGCAGATCAGGCTAGTTAGGCTGATGGGTCTATAATTTCCTGGATCAGTGGATGCTCCACCTTTGTACAAAGGGATGATGGTAGCTGTCCTCAACTTGGCTGGGATGAAGCCGGTACTCAGGCTTTGGTGAATACGGTGCTAATGGTGCTGCAAGTTCCTGCCTGAGTTCATGTAGGGATGTTATCGGGTCCCATGGAGGCTGTATTTTACGCCTTTGAGAGGGCAGTGATGACTTGCTCCCTGGAGATAAGGGGAGGGGGGGCAGGTACTGGGGATGTCCTGTTTTACTGATGGGGGGACGACGACAAAGGAGTGGAGTGAAGTTTTTACTGAAACTGTCTGCCAGCAGGTTGGCTATATCTACAGGGTTCGTGTATCTGGTGTCCTTGACCACTAGTTCTGAGTAGATCTGGGTGCTTCCCTTGAGATTGCGGAGATATGTGAAGAAAGCTTTAGGATAGTCTTTAGTAGATGTGGCTAGTTTGGACTCTAAATTTGCTTTGGAGGATTTCACTAGTGCTCTTATTTGCTTGTTCAGGCTAAGGAGAGATTGCTTTCAATTAGACACCTGCTCCTTCTTGTTCCTGGATAGTAATTTTTTTCCTTTTATTAGGGTTTAATTTATTGTAGATGTCCACCGGACAGGTTTACTTTTCCTTGAGGAGGAGGATTTCATCCTGCCTGATATTTGTGATTCCATGCAGATATAAAAGTATAGTAATTTGTTGCAAGTTTGGACATGTGTGCCAGTTTCTGTGGAGGGGGAGGGGGCTGTGAAGCTGTTTATACCTTCCCTGAGAAGGTTGTAATCAGCTTTGGAGGGGGCTCAGGGAAGATGGTGACTGCATTGTGGTCAGATCTTACCAGGGATGACACTATAGGGTTGTTCATATGGAGAATATGATGACTAGGTGTAGTCGAACATATTGCACAACTGATTTTTTTTTTTTTTTTTTTTTTTTTAATGTATGGCTGAAATATTTTCATATTTCTCAGCAGTTAGTGTTTTCGCACAGGTATGAATACAACACTAGTAATAAAATATTCTCCAAAATTTCCATTATTGCATTTTATGCATCAGATAACTTAGAACACATCACTCATGATCTGTACATTGCATTTTACTTTAGCTACTGTTAGAAAATAATCTTGTTTTCGATTTCAAGTACTAGCAGCATATAAGAGGAGTGATGGCAGTGGGGCTACTACTGCCCTTTGTTTACAAATGGTGTGCTAGGACAGTGGGATCGTTTTCTATTGAAACACGTACCCTTGTTTTCTACAGAAATTCCAAAAGATTTGTGGACTTAAATTTGGAGTGGCTTTGCTGATGAAGTTATCTTTTCACAAATGCCTGGAATAGTACTTCCTCTCTATTTTTTTTTAATTTTGTTTGGTTTGTATAGATAAAACATAGCTTTTTTTGGACATTGTACCAGGTATAGACACAATTAGGAAAATGTTTGATAGTAACATACATAGAAAAAGTACTTTTGTGAACAGTTATGCTTATTTTAGAAGTAACCAGCCCATCCTCATAAAAGCGGTCAAATGATTCAAGCATCATGCTTGCTTAACCATCAATGACATTACTTTCACAAAATAGTTCAGTATATCATTTACTTATTTATTTTATTTATTTAACATTTGTTAACCAAGAAAGTCCGACTTGGAATGAGCCAATTTTCAACGGAGACCCCGGGAATAATGCTCCAAATGCATGTCTTTGTAATGTGGGAGGAAACCAGAGCACACTGAGGAAACCCACATGAATGCAGGGAGGACATGCAGACTCCGCACAGAAGGCACCACAGCAGAGAATCAAAACAGAGAAGCTCTTGCTGTGAGGCGACAATGCTACCGCTGCACCACTACACAGTCCATATCATTAATATGTTCACAGAAAGGGGTTACAAAATTACAAAATTGCTGAAGAAATTTATAGCAAAAATATATACAATTTTCTATTTTATCTTCGGAAATAAATCAGAAGACTGGTATATTTTATTTTACATTTGTTGACCGGGCTAGTCTAGCTGGATATATGCCCATTTTCAGTAGAGGCCCGGGGAGAAAAGCTCCATTGGTTATTACAAGTTTAAACAGAGATAGGCAATACAAGGTTATAATTTATAAACAGAAGTAGATAATACAAGTTATTACATGTATTATGATAGGAGCAAAACCAAAAAGTGTAATAAAAAATTATTTATTTATTTTTTTTTGTGGATTACAATACTCATACAGTATATATGTGAAAACATATATCTACATAGATGTTATGAAAAGGGAAAGCTATCAAGGAAACAGGGAGAAGAGAAAAAAGAATTATGGAAGAAGAAAAGAGAGAGAGGAAGAAGGAAAGTTAATCTGGATTAGTGCGGGAGCAAAGCCAGTGTTTAATGAGATACATTTTCAGTTGACTTTTAAAAGTGGTAGAGAGGTCAAAGATGAAATACCAGAGGGTAGTTTTTTCCAAGTCTGTTGGAAAAATATGGAACAGAGGCAGTCACCAGCAGAGTTATTGGGTTTAGTAGTATTGATCAATAGTTTGTTTGAAGACCGTAGATGTTTTAGGTTATTGTACGGTGAAATGAGGTTAGAGAGTATTGGTGTTTTAGTAGGTCGGTATAGGATCTTGTGAGCTATTAAGAGCTGAAGTACGAGCTGGTTAGGAAGTTCCAGCCAACCTAGTGGTCTTAGATTCAGGCAGTGATGAGATCTAAAAGGGGATCCTGTAGCAAATCGAGCAATATTATAGTAAGATGTTGCTAGTTTTTTGAGGTTGTTTTTGGAGAGATTAGTGTATATGGGGGAAGCATCGAGAAGAGTAGAGAGATTAGGTGAGATCTGGCTATAGTGGTCCTTGCCACAGGTGTAAGGAAGGGTTTGATTCTGTATAGGGATCCTATTTTTTTTATTAACTAATTTTATTGTGTTGCTGATGCGAGAGTCAAAGTTGAGATTATTGTCGATGGTTATTCCCAATAAGTTTGTGGTCGAGTCAGGAGAAATGAGAGTACCGTCAGTGGAAGTGAGAGTAAAGTTTAGTGGGGTGGACTTACGGGTAGGTGAGAAGAGTAACAGTTTGGTTTTCTTGGGGTTAAGGAGTAGGCAGCGGTGTGAGAACCATTGTTCTACAGTGATAAAAGCTTTTTGGGTAAGAGACTGGAGTTCAGTTTGAGAGGTAGCTGTGCATATTATAGTAGAATCATCTGCATATTGTATGCAGGTAGTGTTTGGGATAGCTGATTGCAGGTCATTAATAAAGATAGAAAATAGAAGGGGGGCCTAGGATAAAGCCTTGAGGTACAACTAAAGAGATAGGAAGGAGATTAGATAGTGAATTTTTCCAGAGTACTGCCTGCTGACGGTTTTCTAGGTAAGATGTAAACCAAGTTAAGGAAGGAGGGTCAATGAGAGAGATTTTAGTATGTGCAGAAGAAGTTTATGATTGACCATGTCGAAAGCTTTAGATAAGTCAGTGAAGATTGAAGACTATAGATTATTATTGTTGCGGTTATAGTTGGAGTTTATAAAGGAGAGTAAAAGCAGTGGTGGTGCTGTGGGAAGGTCTGAATCCATGCTGACAGTTAGCAAGTAGGTTGTTTTGGAGAAGGTGGTTAAGTAGTTGTTTATGGATACATTTTTCCATGATTTTAGCTATAGGTGATAGAAGTGCTATGGGGCGAAAGTTAGAGAAGTCATTGGAGTTCCCCCCTTTGTGTAGTGGGATGATATGAGATATCTTCCAGATAGAAGGGAAAATTCCTTCATTTATAGATCTATTTATCAGAATAGAAATGGTATAGGCAATGGCTTTAGCTCCTATTTGCAGGAATTCTGCTGGAAGTTTGTCTGCAGAGGGGGTGGTAGGTTTTAGTTTTTCGAGCAGTGATGAGATAAAGGAAGTAGAAACTGGTTGTAAGTGAAGGGAGGGAGGTGGATTTGAAGTAGGTAAGAGTAGCTTAGAGGTGTCGGGAGATAGGCGACTAGCAAGAGTTTGGATAGTATTAGTGAAGAAAGAATTAAAAGTCATTAGCTATTTGTGTGGGATTCTCTGAGTTAGAGTCTTGAGGGTTAGGTGTAATAGAATGACCTGGGGATAGAAGATTATTAATACTGGCCCAGAATTTTTTAGGTTACTTTTTGGAGGTTTGTTGTAATTGAAGGTAATAGTTCTTTTTGTCTGTCAGGATGGCTTTTTTTGTACTGTTTCTAAGCTCTCTGAAGTTTTGGCGGTCAGTTAGATTCTTAGTGGTAAGCCATTTAGCCCAGGATTTGTTTCAGAGAATGATTTTTTGCATAGTATTGTTGGTCAGCCAGGGTGCTGCTTTAACTTTGGTTCTGATGGTACGACTTGGGGCATGGTGGTCCAGGATAGATAAGAATGTGGAATTGAAGTATTCTACTGCTTCATTAAGGGGGAGGTATTTTAGTGGGGACCAATTACATTGTTTTAATTCAGCTTGAAAATGTTCAGAGTTAAATTGCTTTTTTGAACGTAATGTTCTACAAGTGGTAGGGAAAATTAGGTTGGTTTTATGTCTAATGACATAAGTTAGTGAATGGTCGCTTAGATCATCTGAAAGGGTACAGGATTGGTAGGTTTGCTGGGGAGTATTAGTAAGAATCCAGTCTAAGGCGATTTCATTGTTGTTGGTTTTATTAGTTCTGGTAGGGCTATTAATGAGTTGTGTAAAGCCATATAGGTTTATATGGGAGGGGGGGGGTTGTACTATTACAGGAATTCAATATTGAAGTCACCTAGAACTAATGTTTGAGGGAGGTTGGTGGAGAGCCAACTAAGGATACATTCTAGAGTATTAATGTTATTTCCTGGAGGAAGATGTAGACAAATGATATTTGTGGCTTTACTAGTGTTGACTTGGAGTTTGGAGCGGATTACTTCGGCATTATTATCTAGGGGAAATAGTACTAATTTGTAATTGTATAGGTCATAACTTGTATACCAGCTCTTTCAGTTTGGTTATGTCATTGAATAGTTTCAGGATTAGAAAGACAATACTGAATAACCAGAATATCAGAGTAATTTCTTTTGTGGGAGACCAAACATTTTTTCGTATAGGAGGAGGAATATCAACTTTAAGATATTAAAAAAGGATAGCACCAAAGTTGATCTTCCATAGACAAGAACATGTGAACCTAGAGCTGAGGGGGCAATGTCCAAGGTGTGGGTTTATTCAAGAAGGTTATATTAAAATCACACCAAAATATTTATTTTATTTTACATTTGTTTACTGACTGGATATATGCCCATTTTCAGCAGAGACCTGGGGAGAAAAGCTCCATAAAGCAAAGTACAAATACATTAGGAACAATAGAAACATTTAGAGATAAGTATAATATGCAGTGTGAAGTAATAATAATAAGTATAATATGCAAGTGTGAAGTAATAATAATAA
>NC_056740.1:153721778-153724278 GCF_019279795.1 Protopterus annectens
CATTTTGAGTAATAGTTTGAAGCTCAGGTATGGATTTAGCAGAGCAAATAAGAGTGGAGTCGTCTGCATATTGTATACAGCTAGCTTGGGGAATAGATACTTGTAGGTCATTTATAAAAAGGGAGAAAAGGAGGGGTCCAAGAATAGAGCCTTGAGGGACACCAAGAGAAATTGGGAGAAGAGAGGAAAGTTTGTTATCCCAGAGGACTGCCTGTTTTCTGTTAGTGAGATAGGAAGTGAACCAATGGATAGCCTTTGGTTGTAAAGCAAGAGATTCCAGGATTTTTATGAGGAGGGTGGTTGACCATGTCAAAGGCTTTGGACAGGTCGATAAAGAGGGCTGAAGATAGAATATTATTGTTGCGGTTTGTGTTTATAAAGTCAGTAAAGGAAAGGAGAGCAGTGGTGGTACTATGAAAAGGCCTAAAGCCGTGTTGACAGGGAGTAAGAATGTTATTTTTAGTTAAGTGATTCATTAGCTGGTAGTGAACACATTTTTCCATGATTTTTGCTAGGGGAGACAGGAGGGCTATAGGTCTGTAGTTAGAGTATTCATTGGAGTTTCCTCCTTTATGTAATGGTATAATGTGTGAGATTTTCCAGATGTCAGGTATGGTTCCTTCTTTAATAGTTCTGTTGATAAGGATAGAAATGGGATAGGCTATTTCCTTAGCAGCTTTTTGGAGGAATTCAGATGGAAGTTGGTCAGCAGAAGGGGTACATGGTTTAAGTTTTGGAGGCATTTTTGGATGAAGGTGGTGGAGATGGGTTGTATTATAAATGTTGGTTGATTAGAAGATGCAAGATCAGGGATGCTAGAATTGTCAATGGGAAGGTTGGAGGCCAGTGAATTGATAGTATTAGTAAAGAAGGAGTTGAAAGCATTGGCAGTTTCATGGGAAGAATTATTACTGGACCCAGAGGGAGAGGGAGTGGTAGTCTGTCCGGGGTGGAGAAGTCTATTCAAGGTAGACCAGAATTTTTGGGGATTATTATAATTTGCTTGTTGGAGGTTACTATAGTAGTTTTTCTTGTCAGAAAGAATAGCTTTTTTGGTACTGTTTCTTAGGTGTCTGAAAGTCACTTGATCTGAGGGAGATTTACTAGTTCTCCATTTTACCCAGGATTTGTTTCTGAGTAGCATTTTTGTCTAGTTTCCTTAGATAGCCAGGGGGCAGGTTTAGTTTTGACTCTGATAGTTCGTTTTGGTGCATGTTTGTCAAGGATTGATAAAAATGTGGTATTAAAAAATTGAACAGCTTCTTCTAGAGGAAGAGTTTCTAGAGGTTTCCAGTTACAGGCATTTAGTTCAGTGTTAAATAGGATAGGGTTAAAATATTTATTACTGCGAGAAGTTCTGATGGTAGGGCGTTAGTAGTGGTGTTCTTCTTTCTTATGATATAGATTAAGTTGTGATCACTAATATCATCTGGCAGAGTGCCCGTTTGATATTGTAGTTGTGGTTTATTGACAAGAATCCAATCTAGTATACTTTCTTTGTTGTTAGGTTTGTTAATCCTAGTCGGGTGTTTATTGTTTGTGTAAAGCCATGGAGATTAATAAGAGAGTGGGTTGTTAGTATTGACTGAGAACCAGTCAAGGTTAAAGTCCCCAAGTATTACAGTTTCTTGTGGGTAGGTAGATGAAGCCCAGCTAAGGATGTTTTCTATAATTACGGAGTTATTTCCAGGGGGTAAATAGATACAGATAATATAGATGGCTTTTTTTGGGTTCAGTTGTAGTTTTGTTATAAGGAGTTCGGCCTTGGAGTTCTCCAGGGGAGTATAGGGTACTAAGGATAAATTTAGATCAGACTTAACTAGGAGTGCTACTCCTCCACCTTTGCGGGTATTACGGTCCAGTCTCAGAATGTTGTAACCTGGTGGAATGATTTCAGTATCTTTAGTGAGGGGTTTTAACCAGGTTTCAGTTAAACATAGGATGTCAAAAGAGTAATAATCAAGAAGGGAGTGCAGATGGGTGACTTTGTTGTTAACACTTCTGATATTAAGGTGTCCTATGAGTAAGGTATTTGCATTAGAGGTTGGTAATGGAAGGGATGAGTTAGAAATGGTAGGTGTGGCTTCCGAGGAAATAATAGAGGGTCCTGGGTTAGGATGTATATCACCATCTACCAGGGTAGAGGGGTAGTGTTTTAAGTGGTATTTACTGGTAAATAACAGTAAATATTTTAGTTTTCTTAGCATGAGATTATTAGGTTTAAGATGGGATAGTCTGTGGTATTTAGCTAAGAGGTAGCAAGAGGTAGATGTAATGTTAGAATGTGTGAAATTTGAGGTTGTTAAATCTGAAGCAGTTTGTTTGGAAGAAGTTTTAAAGTGATAATTATACTTTATTTCATAAGAGGTAAGGAGATAGGGTAGTATGAATACTAGAAAAGAGATAGACAGGGGTAGTAGCTTAGCTGGATTTTGTTTGATTATATAGGCCATGGATGCCATTGTATAAGTTTTAGAGGACAAGTTGAGGAGGGATAAAA
>NC_056740.1:153729278-153809278 GCF_019279795.1 Protopterus annectens
TGCTCTGTTAGTCATCTTGTCAGGGTCTCTTCCTTTTACACATTTTAGCCCCTTTCATTTTCCTTTCATCTTTACAATATTACAAGTGCCTGCAGCAGCTGGAATGTACTCAATCTTGAAAATGCGGCAGAGTCTTATTTATCTAGCTAGACATTCCACCAGACTGGAAGTAACCCAACAGTAAAAACTGTGCTTAAACTCTTACTGCAGTCATATGAGATTTCTTCTCCCTTCTCAGAAGAATCTTCTTAGCAGGCATCATTATATTCTTTAAAAGCAAAAAGAGTAGTTTTATTTAGATATATTGTGTTGACCAGATGGACCTACCAGGCAGTGCCAATTTAGACGGATACCTGGGAAGAAATATTCTAAACAGAATAGATTATATTAACGAAAATAATGCATGAAAAATATTCAAAGCCAGGACTTGTATCACTAAAATGCTTAGCCTATGCAAGAGAAAACAAAGCAATAAACTATAAAACAGTTTCGAGGCCTTCTGACATGCATTAAATTCAGTATTGCCAAGGTAAGAAATGAAAAAAAAAAAAAAAAAAAAAGTCATATTTGATTAGTGATTATTCCTATAGTTTCCTCAGTGCTTTATCACGTCGAACAAGTGTCTTGCAGATTTGTGAAGGGAAAGAAGAAAATAAATTTGCAAGTAAAGCTTGTAACAGTGACAGTTGTAATAAAAAGGAAATGGGAGATTGTGCATGGTTAGGCTGAAGAAATTAAGCTTGATTACCTAGCACGTTCAATTAATTCAGGCACTGGTGCGATGAATTCTCCAGCACAGGAGTTTGGTACACAGAGAATACTTTCCATAGCTTCTCAGGCAGATTCCAGATTTGCAGCTCAGCCTGCTTTAATAAGCACCCTTCACCTCCTCCCTGGGTTTGTGGGTTGCATGCAGGTTGCTCCCTGAAAAAATACTATGCAACAGCATATTTTGCACTTTGCCTTTATTTGAAAAGGAGCTCAGTTAATTTTTTAAAATTCCATGACTTGCAATATTGAATTTTGAACTTTTGATGCAGGCTTTTTTTTTTTTTTTAAATGGTCACAGTCCCCTTTTCTCTGAACAGTGGTTACTGTGAATTAGCCATTCCTGTTTTTGCCTTTTATTTGCACTGGTCGATGCTCTTATGGCCAATTTGTCTTCTTTCAAATCTACAACACAAGACACTGCTAGCACTACCATACTACAGTAAATCAGCCAGCCATGTTGGGGGCAGCTCCAAAAGCTGTCTGCAACTACGACAAAAAGTACACAATTTTCCTGTAGGACTGGAGCTTTGAAATTTAGCACAAAGAAACTGGTAATTGTTTTTGCACATTTTCTAGTTATTGTAAACACAATTAGTTCTTTGATAAACCAAGTTGTTGAACAGTACAGAGATCTCTGACAACCATAGCTTTTCAGTCACAGCTAACCTAATCCTTGTTTATTTTCAAGTGTAGTCTTCATAAAACAATTTTATTTTGAAGCACAACAGCCCTTCAATTGGATCACAGATTGCACTCATATAATGGTCATTTATTTTCCTCTGTCACTGTGGCGTAAATAGTACAAGCACCTTGTATCCTGATTTGGAGGGGGGGGGGTTACTTGAGTTTTCAATAGACACAAGGTGTTCTTCTGCAACATCCCCATATTATTGTGTAAAATTTTCTGTATTTATTATTTTTGGCTAGAGGAGGATATAGTCCTAAAGGTCATGACACTAGTTCAAGTGACAAATGGCAGGAAATGAAAGTCATAAGAGATGTTAGAAATGCATTTCTTGGGAAGGTCAAATGACTCAAGTTTACCTTATCAAAGCATATTATACATTTCAGACAAAAATTGTCTTGCATACGAAGTTTCATATTTAGAGATAAAGTTATTAGTGCATCACGATTAAGGAACTTCAGTATTATAATGCACACGAGCTGCATTAGGTGACCAAATGTAAAGAAAGCACCAGTAATATGTACTGACCAATATGACATCATGCGGCATGCATAGAAGGCAGAATCAGAAATATGAACAGATACCCACAGTGCTACTGCTAAAAGGAGAACAGACTTGTTTTAGAATAATGACCATAACTTTCTGCTGTTGTGTTCCTCATTACTTGAGATGTCTAGAGTTTAGTTGACGCGAGAATATAATAGATAGTAGTTAATATAAATTCAATATTTGCAGGACAGGAAATACCAGAACAGGACATGATGGACCCACTACATATTTTTATGCCATTTATTCACAAAGGCAAGTGGGTGACCTCCCAAGCAGCTTGATCCTGTTACAGCTATATCCCACTAGTCACTTACTCCCTAAACTTAAAACTCTCAATGCATCATAACCCATAATTCCATGCATCATTCCCCAACTCTAATCCCATACCTTGTTCCCTAGAATTTGCTCACTCCACAAACAATTCTGCCAGCATTGCTGAGACTTGAATAGCTGTTCAAGTGAAAGCTCACAAGAAGCGAAGTGGAAACTGACTAGCCAGCTGTGACACTGTGGTCCTCTAGTAGTCTGGGCTTGACCATCTGTGGTAAAGCCGGAGATGAGAAATAACAGTCGCAGTTTCTGTCACAGGAATTCAGAAATATTTTATATCATGCATATTTGAATATACTAGACTTTGCATCCAAGGTACTCAGTCTAATGGGCAGGTCATAGGGATGATTCAGACAGGCAAGAGCATTCTTAAGACTGATTCGACACGTCAAACAAAATGATAGGCATCACTGTTCGGTTAGAGGAATATTCCTCTGCAAACCACAGAGCTGTCTCCCACATTGTTATTGGCAAAGATGATATCAAAGTTCCCAAGCCATTTTCATTGCAATTTCCAAACAGCAGAAAACAAAAGTGTTTGCAGAAAAGTAATTTAAATGTAGCATTTATGATTAAAGCAGCAAAAGCCTACCATTGCTGAAAGGAGAAAAGGTGATGTTGGCTCGCCTATGTTCAAAGTTGTAGCAACAAAATGGAGCTAGGTTTTCCCCAAATTCCAAGATCAAATCTACTTCAAGAGCAATAATTTGCAATTGTACATAAGCAACTGGAGACAACTATCGATAATTCCAGGAGAATATTGTGGGAGTGACACAACCATAGCTAATAACAGGTTATTACAGACTATAGTGCATGTTAATGAATCAGTCTTTATTTACTTGAAACATATACATCAAGATGCATCAAGTACGCATGAAGTAAGCCATGTAAAGTGGTAATAAATTAATTTGATTGAAAACACAAAATACTGCACCACAAAATAATGAAAATGGGAATTTGCCCTTCCCTCACTATTGTGCACCCCCCCCCCCCCGAGTTGGTATATATAATTAGCAGGGGGTACAAACCTCCTACATTAAATAAGTTTTCAATACTTTTGAGTTTAACATTTTGTGGTTCAATATTTTGCTTTTTCTATCAATGAATATTTTCCATAAAGAAGCACCCAAACAGCACAGACCTCCAAGGCAAAAACGCACTTGATCACTGCAACATAACACTAATCAAGAGACACACAACTCTCCTAAACAGCGTGCCACTCGACCAAAGCCTCTAAGGCAAAACAGCATGCCCAACACACTAGTCATAGGTGACTCGATAGTCAGACACATTGATGTCCCACTCACTAGGTTGAATAAAAGAGAAAGTAACAGTCAGCTGCCTGTCAGGTGCCAGGATCCGCCACATAATGCATGCACTCAGGTCCCTCAACAACAGGTACAAATAGGACTCTGTCATTGTACATGTGGGTGCGAATGACCCAAGATGTACCTCCATGAAGACAGACATGGAGGAGCTCTCCGATTATGTAGCCCAGGCGGGTATAACCCTAGCCCTGAACAGCATCCTACCATCACCCAGAAGGATACTACAGTACAAGCAGAAAATGATTTCAACAATTGGCTAAGTTTCTGGTGTCATTCTAAGGGGATCCAGTATCTGTCTGCCTGGGATGACATGATTGTCAGACCTCGATGTTTGGCCAGAGATGGCCTGCATCTGACACCCCTGGGCTTCTGGATACTGGCCAAGGCTCTTGCCACCCCTACAGTGCCTTTTTTAGGTGGTGTTCCAAAGACCACATTACCATCATAGCAGCTACAAACAAATGCAATCTGAGGGTCATGCTGCTCAAAGCTAGAAGTCTAAATCTCAAAATGCACTCACTTGTAGCAGTCCTTAAAATGGAGAACATAGACATTTCTGCTGCAACAGAGACCTGGTACAAGGCAGCAGAAAGCAGCCCTGTACTACCAGGCTATAACTCATGCCACACCTTTTGGCCCCAGAACGTGGACCGAAGTTCGAAAGGCGGTGGTGTTTCCATGTTCATGAAGGGTGTACACACCTCCAGACTAGTAGCCCAACATAATGCATCTGAGTTATTTCAGGAGCAGCTAACATTGGGTAAGACAGTGATTCAGGTCGCAGCCTGTTATAGGTCCCCAACCATGTCCTAAGACTCACACTCCACATTCCTAAGCACCCTGGAGAATATTAGGGTCCAACTGGGCAACTTCAACTACCCCTTCATTAACTGGGAAAACTACTCGCGTACCAATACACTTGCCCAACGTTTTCTGGAATTCATTAAATTCCAATGCCCTGGACCAGCTCATTCTTACTCCCACTAGAGGTAGCAACATCCTTGAGCAGGGCATTAATAACATGGCCAACCATTGATCTACACGAATAGTCAAATCCTCCCTGGTTAGATCAGACCACAAACTTATTACATTGGAAATCCACATCCCTACCACTCCCCCTCCAACAAAGGTAACCACCATGAAAAACTTCTCCAAAGCAAATGTTTGGCTCCTAAAAACAGAGGTGGGTAACTTCATGGCACCCATGCAAATGGGGGAGGAGTTGCATGACTGCTGAATCATACACCAATGTACTGTACGAACATGTACAGAAATGCATGGATCTCGCCATACCCAGCAGAACCAAGACGCTCTCCTCCAAAAAAAGGAAGCCAATCTGGATGGTCCCCTGCCATAAACTCTACAACAGGAGGAGGAAACTGATGTGGAATAAGGTGAAGTCTCAAGACTGGAAAAACTCCCTTATCAGCCTCAACAAAAAGTTACTACTGCACAATGGTACCTTCTATACCGAGCCAACAGATATAGCCAATATACTGGCAGACAGATTCAGTGCCAACTTTACCCCCCCCCCCCCCCCCAAGGGACCAGTCACAATACCAGTAGATTGCCAGGCATCCAGTATTACTGCTGCACAGAACATGCTGGAGGGACAGGTTCATAACCCAGAGACTGCCCATGCATGTCAAGCAGAGCACCTCACTGGCCCTCATCAAGAGGGATCTTGAGTGGATGGGAAATGGAACAGTCACCCCAGGGATCACTGCAGTAGATTTACTTGACAGAGGCACTGGGAACCAAGGTCGGGTGGCATGATGCCAGGGTAATCGTATGGGCTAGGCTAGTAAAGGCCCCAGGGCCATTAGCCTTGTACATATCTATGGACCTATTATATTTCATGATAAGCTGCCAAAGAGTAAAGCATAGTGGAGAGTGGAAATAAGACAGTTATTACTATACTCACTGTGATTGGGTTCCAGAAACTAACAGGACAACCAACACTTTAGACAGTATTTGATAAACTCAAAGTTAGTCTTTTGGGCGTTTCTGAAATGCATCAGTCAGATGGCTAAGTAGTATAACGTAGTGATTATGTTATGCTCCATATGGTACTACTGAAGAGGAGTCTTAAAATGTTGTAAAGATGAATGACCCATACTTTGCAAGTAAAAGCACCATTACTTTTAACTCAGAAGCAACACTCTCTGTCTTGGGATTCTTAAGGATTGCATGTTTTAGCCATATATATTAGTTATTAATGCCTTTGTTTCCCCAATGTTTGATCTATATGGCCACTATAGTTAAAGCATCTAGATCTCCAGCCTCATTTACTGCCTTTAGACATGCCATTGTCCTTTCTAAAGGGCAAATTCCCTAGATTTTATTTTTTTATTTTATTTAACATTTGCTTACTGGGAAAGTACGACTGGACACAGGTCCTTTTTCAGCAGAGGCCCGGGGAGAAAAGCTCCATGAGTAACAGCAAATTTTCATGCACACATTACAAAAATCAATAAAGCATAAATTAAACAAAATGTAATATACATAAGAACATACAAATTTGTTACATCTTTACAACAAAACCTAGGCTTTGAACATAGCTAGTACCATTTGTAGGTATGACGTATGTTAAGATAAGACAGGTCGGTAGGAACAAAGGATTAAACATCGGGGGAGAATTTGGATAGGTTTTGGGTATACTGTGATGTAGATATTTAACATTTTTGCATTATTTTCCTTAAATGCTGCATCCCAAAAGAAGCATCATCATTTGAGCTACCATTACTGTTGACCCCACCTCAATCATCCACCTTGCCAAGAGCAGTTATTTACAAGCCCATCTCCCTAGTCTTTTATGGCCTCCAGTTTAGGCAGATAAAGTGTTACAAGTCGTTAGGAAAAACATCAAGCTGGTTGAGGGTGCACAATAACAGGAGTACCAAGATAAACATAATCGAGGGAAGGAAAATGACAGAAGAAAGTATGGGGCAATGGGTGCTGGGCATGCACGCTTTGGGGGAAAGAAAGAACCAGAAAATACATAATATTGTTGGAATTTCAGAAAAAAAACAGCATGGAATGACAAGGTATAGAATGCAGTGATTATGCTCCAAAATGTTAAACCCAATACATCACAAGACCTGACCACAGCAACACTTCCAGAGGTTAACATTTGTTACACACTCCCCAAGTGCAGTTATGGTCGAATCTCAACATGGATGCCACGATTCATCTCTCCAGTTTTGTTCTGCAAGTGAATTTCTTGGCATCCATGTCCAACACAAAATAATGTGGTCACAGTCAGAGACCCGATCATAATTCTGTGTTACAGATAGCACAACGGAGACTGAAGTTACTAATTAAACACAAGTAGTACACTTTCTGGAGAGGATGAATAGTTTCAGAACGAAAAAAAAATGAGAACAAGGAAATCTTCAGATGGAGTCACTATACCATAGAACCAACAGATTCCAGAGCAGAAACTGAGGAACTGGTATCTAGTGAATAACTGTTAAATAGCTGCAACAATCCAGTAGATTTTGCTTTTTCCACCTTGTCCTTATACAGATATCACAACCAAACAGTAACATAAGTAGACATGGGAAATATGCTAATTGAAGAATGTTATGTCTTCAGATGTCATAAAACCAATGACATAATAGCTACAGCTGTATGCAAGTGTAGGACATGTGAAAGAATATATGGTATATAGCCTTTGCTGTGCATAACCATATAGGACTTCTGGCACTGCTATTATAGGATTGGTAGACAAGACAAATCTTCTGGTATGTGATGATCTGAAAAAAGCATTTCTCTTAAGCCAGATGGTAGCACAGGAAAAATGGAAATGGAGTGGCAATTGTCAGCTCACCCACCTTAGTGGGGTAGCGGCTATAGTTGGTCCACTGGGAGGACCATGAAACCTGCACTTCCATGAATGTAGCATCCCATACTATAAGTGTAGGCATGTGGGGAAGCATGCATCTTCTGAAACTAGCATTAGAAGTAGATAACAAGGAGAAGGTGGACTTGGATGCGGAAACAAAAAAGCCTCAACTCCTACAGTACATGATGGCACCCCTCTTGGTGCTCAACTGTCACCTTCCAGGGGAATGAAAAGGCTGGTGGCATTTAATCCCTGGGAGGAATTAATGGTTCAATATGGCAGCTGCTGAGGTGTGGGGGGGGGGGGGCTCTATTGCTACTGAGAAGTTCGGGAACTTCATCATGACTTGCACAATAGAGCAACTTGGGTCAGTTGTTTAATCGTGATGAGGGGCATTGTTATTCATTGCCTCCCATTTCCAAAATCATGTCACTCTGATGACCGTTTCAGTGAATGCCAATAGTCTGAAACCACTTTCAACAAACACCAGAGGAAAGTTTAAGAGGAAGTCCTCCCCCTAATGTAGGTGACATCCCCCCCGACATTCTAAACTTGTATATGCCTACTCTGAGATCAAATAACAGGGACTGTCACAAACAAAAATACAAGGTGTTTTTTCTCGCTATATTTTCTTCACCACAGCTATTCATCCATTTCTGTATGTAGTCGTAATCTCTACACATTTTATTTTACACACTGACAATTTGTTTCATTTACTGAGATGAAGAGCTGGTACTTTATTTTTGACCTTATTTTTGACCATTTAAAATTGTTGCCAGTTGAGAACTGGAACTCGGCTAATCAAGGCTCTTATTATAACCCAGTACAATATAGGCTTGCATACATCTAAATGAACATGCAGTTTCTAGCGGATCCCAAAGCTTTATACTTGCACAGATTTTTTCACTGAACCTTGGTGCCCAGTGCTGGGATAAAATCTGCAACACGCATTCCAGTTCCAAGTGAATACTGTACCTCCTGCTTCTATTCCTGCATAGCTCAACTTTCAATCCCCAGTAAGTGTCATTTCAGGATAATACAAGCACACAAGATCTTGCAAACAGTGGATGTCTAAAAATGCCTCACAGCCAAGAGAAAAGTAAAATTAAAATGACTGCGTGAAAGGGAAGACAAGTAGCTGCTGCGTATCAAAGTAGGATGCGTGGAAAGTAATATATGTGTGTGTAATAAAATATAAACACACATAGACATTATTATATATATATATATATATATATATATATATATATATATATATATATATATATATATATATATACACATATACATATATATATATACATACATACATATATATATGTTGTAACTAGAGGTTGAAACCCACTGTCCATCTTACTCATGTGCTAGCCCTAACCCCAATACTACACACAATCACGTTACTAAAAGTCCTTCCCCTAACTGTACTACATGGATGACACGATCTCCGTTTCGTAGATAGGGTTTACAAATATAGGGCTTTTTTTGTCAGACTGAAGTATTCAATGTTTTGTGATTCATTCTTTTTGTTCTACCATTTAGGATTCTTTCTTTTGAGTTTGCACACAGACACATCCATATTAAGTCATACAAGCTTATAAATTAATGCTCCATTTCACCCCAGCCTTTGCTTTCAAAGTGACCCATTTCTTCAGAACTAAGTTTATTTCTAGTGGTCACTTGCCATAGGGAATCTCAAAGAATAAAATCAGTAGATGCAGGTGATATAGTCATCTAAAATCTGTATACAGAACAGTCCTACACAGAATATATAATGGAGGATATGTATGTATTTTGCCTTCAAATGTCAGCGTGTTAATCCTGCCTGCAAGCAGCCCCTTGCTTATACGTCTAAGTCTGCTACCACACTATTTGTTTCATAACAGTCATACTACAGGGCACCACCAACTCAACTATCTACCAGGAAAAACAATTATTTAATTAGCAGTGACAAGGCCCACCAAGATGCACTATACTGTGCTCTCAACCATTTTAAAGACAGATTCCTATATTCCTCAGGCTGTTTTACATTTATTTCATAAAACCTTTTAAAAATTAGGTATTAGAATTCATTGCCCAACTACTACCATTTTTTTTTTTGTTTGATAGCAGCATTCTCAAGCAGGGAATAAAATTGCTTAATATGCTCTGGCAGTCACTTGACCCCAGTTAGCAGAGTAGGCAAGCTTAACCTTGGACTGTGGCAGTGCAAACCTTGGACTGTGGCATAGGGCAGTACATGTGACTAGTAAAATGTTTCTTTTCACATAGGCATCCAAGGCTAGACTGCAGCATGTGACAGTATGTATGGCGATAAGGGGATTTCAGTTCACATGGCCATTCAAAACTCATCTAAGTCATGTGATAGCATGAATGATCATGGGTGATGTTGCATCACATGGCTAATCAAAAGATCAATGAAGGTATTTGATATAATGCATCACTCAGCTCCCAAGTAGATTATAGTCCTTGAAAAACTTCCTAACATGGATGAGACAACCAGTTCATCTGCCCTTCCTCCAGAGTATGCATGTTCAAAATCCCACTGAAGATGCACACTTCTGGATTATTCTGTACTTGCGCTCATGTGAGCCTCACAATTTAACTGCTGTGATTTGCTTTGAATGTTAATCACCAGATAAAGGATGAACTCTCAACTGTTTGCTTTACTCTGTCTGCCACTACATCAAGTTGGAGTATCAATTTCATGTGAAGAAGTTTTCACCCTTCAAGGCAAACTAGGTCCTGGAAGTAACCACAACAGACAATGATGGATCAGTCTGTCCTTTATCTATTCATGCAAAATGTTCATTTTCTGCCTTTGCAGGCACCCCCTCTGGCAAAGAACCCATACATGTGTGTTCACATGCACTAAATATTTCATGCCCCTCAAACATGAATATAAACCGCATTGCTTTAACAAAGGAGCAAACACTATATTCTGTTTCACTCACCTTCTGTCTTCACCATAAGGAATAAAACTAGCTCAGTCCTCTCCTCCCCTCTGCCACGGATCTCCCCTTCAACTAGAACGGATTTGTACCATATGTGCTATAATGCCACATAGTACTACTTATATTATAGCACCATTTACCACTGAAAATCATAATTTGATACAAAGGGGTTAAGGGGCTCAGAAGGTCTATTCTTTATCAAATACAGAATGTGCATACTGCTTATCCTTTTGCTGTGTTGCAGCTTTGCAAGTGCCTAGCATGCCTGCTTTTTTCACTCTCCTGGGTGCACATGCTGCTATCTTTAAATCTAACCTGCTAGAGTTTTATCACAGTCATACAATAATTATACTGCGTTAGACCACCCTTCCCCCTTGCACATCATTGTATATGAATAAAGGTCTCAGAGTGGTGCAGAAAACTCTGGGAGAATTTCAGCAGCTGTAATATCTGCCCAACACCTTATAGGAAAGTTTTACAGTTTCAGTCATTTGGATTGAAAGGGCCTGCTTTATCACAAGAATATGCAATGTTGGACATACCACCTTCATATGTGCAGAAAAATAAACATTAGCCCACCTTTCGTTTTAGGCCAAACATCTAACTTTCCCATAATGTTACACAACCTGGGATTTCATCTTTCTAAATATTTTGCTTAATTTTTTTTTTGGTTGGGGGTGGTTATAAAAAAATAAAGTTTGAGTCTAAAAATGAAACGAGCAGTTCAACATTAATACTGCAATTAGATTATGGGCTATTATCTTTGCAGCTGCCTTGCTTTAATTGAAAATGACTAACCTTTAAAGACTGTCAGTTAATCTGATTGCATTGCCTTAGTTTTATGATGACTGCTCATTTTTTTGTGAATGGAGAAAGCAGATGCACAGTTTCCACTTCCAGCTTTTGAAAACTAGACACAAGCTTGCAGCTGGCTTCATAATAGATAATCTTCATCTCGCGTCTCATTTTAAATCTTTAAAGCAACAGACCAATTTAAACAGTTCTTATTCTGTTTAATGTGCATGCACTTGCTTTTTATACATTGTAATCTATATAATCTACACACACGTGCATAGCCTTCTAATACATTTACCCTAGTATATACGTAGTCTAATGTTGCAGTGAACAACAATGCTATAAATATAACTACACATTTGAGGCACTTAATATAAAAACAAAATAAAGCTTATAACTTGTACACATATTATGCATCATCATCCCCCTCTTCCTCCCATTTTCTACATAGGGTCAGGGAGTCATGGCAACTGTTGCCATCTTTCTCACTTCACTGCCACCTTCCTGTCCGACACTCATGCCTGAATGTCGAAGGTCTTCTCTCACACAATCCATCTACCACTTTACAGGATATTTTATTTTATTTTTATTTTACATTTGTTAACCGGGCTAGTCCAGCTGGATACATGTCCATTTTCAGTGGAGGCCCGAGGAGAAAAGCTCCGCTACAGTACTAAACAAACATATTAAAGATAAAACTAGTATATTTTTAAAATATACAGAATTAAACTAAAGTAAAATGAAACATAAAAATTACCAATGTATGATAGAGGAAACATGCAAATTGAAACTACTGCAGTTATGTATGGCATATAACTACATTTCTAGCATGGACAGAGATTAAGTTAATGTTACATACACAGTTGCAATATAAGGAAGGTTAAAGAATAAGTTCTTTTTGTGAGTGAAAAAGAGCAGTCAAGCTAGGAAAGGAGGTTAATTTGCTAGAGTGAGGGAGTAAGAAGAAATGGGTTTAGAGGGAAAAGATAGTATGGGAATAAAGGAAAGGAAAAGAAAGAGGAAGAAAAGGATTAGTCAGGGGTATGGCAAGAGCATAGCCAGTGGTTTGAAAGGAATAGTTTTAGGTTAGTTTTGAATAGTGGGAGAGATGTAAGGGAAGTAAGGTCATTTGGTAGTTGGTTCCATATTTTACCCACTGAGTTGGAAAATAAGGTGTCACCTGCTAAGTTATTAGATAATGAAGTATGAATCAATATTTTGTTGGATGAGCGTAGGCTGCTCAGATTGTTGTAGGGCTTTATGAGGGTGGAGAGCATAGGAGTGTTATCGGGGTGGTAAAGGGCTTTGTGAGCAATAGTAAGTTGGTTAAATGTCATTAGTTGAGGTAGTTCTAGCCAGCCTAGTTTTTTTAGGTTTAGACAGTGGTGAGTCCTAAATGGAGAGTTTTAGGCAAATCTGGCAATATTGTTATAGGCTGTGGATAGTTTGTTGAGATTATATTTGGAGAGATTAGTATAAATGGGGGAAGCATATAATAGGGTAGATATTAAGTGGGTTCTAGCTATAGTAGTTCTTGCTTCAGGAGTTAGGAAAGATTTGATTCTGTAGAGAGAACCTAGTTTTCTGTTAGTAGATTTGATTGTAGCGTTTATGTGGTTATCAAATTTTAGTTGATTGGTGGTAGGTTCTGGACTGATAAGGGTACCATTATTGGATGTAAGTATGAAGTTAAGGGAGGGAGACAAATGAGTGGGTGTAAAAAGCAGGAGTTTGGTTTTCTTAGGGTTGAGGAGGAGACAATGGTTAGAGAACCAATGCTCAATAGTTGTGAAGGTCTTTTGTGTAATAGAGTGAAGTTCAGATTGTGTTGAGGCAGAGCAGATAATGGTGGTGTCATCTGCATATTGAATGCAAGTTGATAGCATTCAGGATGAGGATATCCTCATTTCCCCTTGGCTTCTTCCTGTTCGTCCCAACCATCTTCACCAGATGTCTTCTTTTCTGCACATATGCCCAAACCACCATAATATGTTCTCTTTGACCATTTCTGCAGTTGGAGCTACTTTGGTTTCTGCTCGTGTCCTCATTTCTTTGTCTGTCCCATCTCAGTCACTTCATCTCCATTGCTTCTAGCTTCAACTGTTTGGGTTTATATACCACACCATTTTGTACATCTTACATTTTGGCTAGTTATTCTTCTGTCATACATTACACCTGATACTGTGCCAGTTGAACGCAGCCCCTCCGATTCTAGCTGTGACCTCCTCATTCAGAATTCCCTTCTCCTCAAATCACCCCTCCCAGATATTTGAAGCCATTATTTTCCCTGCTATCTCAATTCTCAACATCTGAGTCCTCATCTGCTGCCATTACCACGGTCTTATCTGTACTCTGTTTCATCCCATGCAACTTCAATTTTGCATTTCATTCAACTTCAATTTTGCATTTCATTCCCTTATCCTTTGTTGAACTTCTTATACACATACCGTATTTTTATATATATATATATATATATATATATATATATATATATATCTACATACATACATACACACACACATTTTATATATATATATATATATATATATATATATATATATATATATATATACACATATACACATAAATACACACTATATATATCATACATACACACACATCGAATATATTGTATATCGTATATATATTTATCTACTATATTATATCTAATCTACTCTACATCCATTATATACATCTATATATCTACTCTACATCCATTATATACATCTATATATCTACTCTACATCATATATATATATATATATATATATATATATATATATATATATATATATATATACACATCTATATATTACACACACGTTGTTGTTGTGTCTTTCGGCTTTTCCTGGTTAGGGGTCGCCACAGCGGAACTCCGGTACGTTAATGATTGGCAGTTGATATTTATGTGCAGAGTTGCCAGCCCTGGCGCACAACCTTCAACAAAGGTATGCCCATTCACGCATGTCTCCAGGCAGAAGACGCTCTGAGAATTGAACAGGACAACGTCTTACTGTGAGGTGACAGCACTACCGCAGCCGTACACACACACATATACATATATATATATATATATATATATATATATATATATATATATATATATATATATATATATATATATATATATATATATATATATATATATATATATATATATATATATATATATATATATATACACATATATATATATATATATATATATATGTATGTGTATATGTATATATATATATATATATATATGTATGTGTATATATATATATATATATATATATATGTATGTGTATATATATATATATATATATATATATATATATATATATGTGTATATATATATATATGTATGTGTATATATATATATATATATATATATATATATATATATATATATATATATATATATATATATATATATATATATATATATATATATATATATATATATATATATATACACACACACACACACACACACACACACAGGTCTTGTCTGAAAAGGGTCTTTGGCCCATTTCACTTAACCAGTTAAAGCATGCATTCATAAACTATATACAATAGCTCTTATCAAAAATAGTTTGAAACTGTACCAAGGAAATAGAGTTCATCACACGCAAGCACTGAGTGATCATAGCAGATGCTTACATATGTTGCTTGCAGGGAGTAAGCTGCACATCTCCTAGTATGTTGACTGGAGCCCCCCAACAGCTTGCTCAAATGGCAGCTGTCCCGTTTACCTTACCCTTACTACAACTTTGAAAAGGAGACTCAGTGTAAACAGTGATTCTGACGGTCATTTAAATGAACAGAAATAAAGATTATACAGGAGAGGGTTGAGTATTTTGTTTTCAATTTTTAGACATCATACATTTTGGGAAAAATACTTAAGTCAAAAAAAAGTATCTACATTAGGTTATCATGTTCTTCCCATCAGGCCATTTAAGGCTAAACTTAATAGTAATAGCTACCTAGTACCGACTATGCGGCAGAGATATTTGTCTTACAAGGAACATTAAGATAGATATGAAATACATGCCATCTCACCAGCTTTTACTTACACTTGTCTTTAAAGAACAGCACATATGCCATGGCAATCTTTTTTTTTTTTTTTTTAATTTATTCTGCATAATGAGATGTGCTACTTTATTGCTATTGTTAGCAGGGGTCATGAATATAGGTTTTCTTTAATGCTCAAGCCTTTCATTTTATATTTTCATAGTGAAAAAGGTATATTGTCCAGAGACATGCATTGTCTGGGGCTATGGTTCCCTTCTTTCAAATGGTTAATATAGGACTTTTTAAATGGAAAAATTGGATTTTCAAGATGGACAATACCTACAAATCAATGAAAATTAATGAGCGTTACTTTACTGTTGTAGAAACTGAGTTGATGCATATCATATTAAGGTGTTTCAGATCCAAACGATTGTTTTATGCTGCTTTGAAATAAAAAAAAAAAAAAAAAAAAAAAGTTATAAATATGTTGTCTTTAGGACATTTATTTTTGCATGACACCATTGTCGGGCAATTAGCACAGAGGTTAAGGTTGCAAAATTTAGTTCCTGTAGTACAGCATTTAATTCCCTCAGCACTCATTTGCCTCCTGTGTGACCTCATTCCCAGGTCACCACAGAAAATGGACTGTGTGTCCAATGGGCCTACCTGGTTAACAAGTGGGATTATTTTATATTACTACTGCTACAGGAGGACCGTCTTGCAAATAATTGGTAAATGATAATCTTTTCAAGGTCTGCAATTACTTTTTTCTGGAGGATATTGTATAGCCCCCAAATTTCTGGTTACCTACCCAATTTTAAATTTGTCTTACAGATGGAATTTTATACTTTCAGGCCAGTATAGAACTCTTCTGTGCCCTTCTCATAGATGTGTGTATTATGTAAGAGTTATTCAAAGAGAGCTAGTCAAGGTTAAAATACAAAAGGTTATTAATAACCATTATCTAGTCTGGAAGAAAAGAAAGTGCAACTTGTCAGCGAATGTCAAAAGAATTTAAAATTTTAGTTTGCAAAAATTACCAATGTGCAGAGTTGATACCTTACTAATGCAAAGCAGTTTCCACACAGGAGGCTCAAGGAACTAAAAGACTATTAAAATACATAGCACTGCTCATCAAACAAGCAATCAGAAAACGAACAACCTCCTTCTGGAGGAATTAAATGTTTGCCTGTGGAATACTTTATAAAACCATGACAATTTATAATTCGTGCTGAAATACTTCTCCACAATGCCAGCGAATTAGCTTTACGGCACTTTCACACCACTGTTTGTTTCTTAGTGGATGACAACATTTCAATCAGTTTATCTCATTATTTGTGACACAATTTATACATGCACACAGAAGCTACTATAAAAAATTATCCACAGAACGAATGCTAGTGCGCAAAAATCAAACAGAATGAAAGCTAATGGAAAGCCGTAAGATAGTCATATAAATACCATGCACCACTTCAACTTTGCAGTTTATTTTAGGCAACTGCATTCATTCTGATGGTCATTCAGAAGCACAAGTATTTTCAAAATGAAGGCAACAGTGACAAGCTAAAATGACAAAGCAATGACATGCTAAGTATATGCCATTTACTGTATTAATAAGCAAAAGCTCTCAAATATATTTTAACCAATTAGCAAAGCATTTCAAATGGACTTAGGATGCAGTATTCCATTAATATATCCTTAGTGAATGATCTAAAGCAAAAGAGAGGTCAAAATTATTTGCCAGAGAGGAAAGGGGAGATGTACTGTGCAGGCAGTTTGGGACTGGAGTGTATATATGCTCTAGGGAACACGGTGGCAAAACACAAGTACAAAACTTTTTCTTTGCAATTAAGCATAATCAATTAAAATGTCAGTGCCACAATTATTAGACTTGTTTAAATCTGTACCTTTCAGGGATCTTGCATGAGTTTCTGAGCAAAATACGATTATGTGAAATCCACCCCCCCCATGCTCAACTAAACACAGCACGCATAGCACATTTACACAATACTTATGATTTAAGCTGTGACTGTATTCAGAATATTCAGGGTATAATTAAATGACATGAAGTAGGCCAGGTGGATATAATGTATTATCATTTTAATGGCATGCCAAATACCTGGAAAAGAGCTTGGGTGCAAACCGTACTATTGTCTATAATCAGGAAGTCCATTTATCCTCTGCTGGAGTCTGACACATGATTTGATTAATTTTATCTGTATTATAATTATCTTCATGTATAGGCCTAACCTTTTGACAGCAGACAATCTTCAAACTGTACAAAAAATAAGTCAAGTTTGCAGGTAAAGTTACTTGGTGACCTTCATTTTTACAATATTTTCTACTATATTTAGGAATATATTCATTTTAGAAGGTCACAACCTCTTTGCAATTGATCAATGCACATAACAGAACACATTTCTATAACACGTTCAAAAAGCAAACTGTTATATTTCTCACATATGCTGAAAGTTAAGTCTCCAAGATGCCTGCTCTCATCTGTTTATGCTGAAAGCAAAATAAAATTACTTCTCATTCAGCTAGACTACCCCCTCCTGGGTGAGAGGGAATCAGAAATTTTAAGACCTGAAGCTTTGCCTGAAAATAAGATGCCATATACTACAGCCATGAGCACTGAAACAGCAATCTAAAATATGAACAGACCCTCTTCTGCTGCCACTTATCTCCATGTCTTTACAAACAGGGGTTGTGCCCATTCATTGAAGAATGCCATAAGTGAGAACGTGGCATAAAGGGAGAATCGAGGGATCTTAAAAATTTCTTACTACTGTACCTTACGGGTGGGTTAGTTGATCTTTAGGGTTAAAGCAGGGCTGGGAGACTTTTGCTGACATGATTTCTTGGACTCTGTACCGGTCACACACTGCTAATTCAGTTCTAACGGGGCAATGGCACTGGAGAATATAGTATATATATTTCAGCAATACACTTAATATCATACCGCACATTAAATGCATGGCTAAAGTGAGTGGCATGGTGGTAGGGTCTAGGATGGCATTTTGGTGTTCGAAAGCAAGAGATGATTGTAGGCAGGGAATTCACAGATTGAGTAACTAAGTAGTGCAACAGGAGCATAGATCTTTATTCAATATCTCTGCAGCATATTTGGAAATAGAGTATAACAATGTAAATCTTTTCCCTGATACTTTGATAGAAGTAGTGGAGGTAGCCGAATGATGAAAAGGACAATAATAAAACTCATGATATGGGCAAACAGGACTTGCATGGGGTACGCGTAAGCGCAGGGTAATGCATTTTTGGATACAGTGTTCCTGGGGAAGAAAACAAACTGGATTAGAGGGCAACACTAGGTAGCAAGGATTAGAATAAAGAATAAATTAGGTAAAGGCAGTGGGCCAAGGCAAATACGATTCTGTTATACACTCCTATGGGAATACGCAGGATTCTGTCATTCATGTTTGAATTCTACTGTTACAATGCATTTTTGACACTTCATATCCCTTCTAGCTGGAACCAGTTCCTGTCACAAGGTTCCAGTATCCTAACAGCATCTAGCTTTCCAGTAAATATCTTGACATTTTTCCCATATCAGTTAGCCTGAACATCCACCAAACAATGTTTAAAAATGTTCAGTCAATACAAAACCTCATCTGTGCCTGCTCCTTTCACTTTCCTTTAAAGCTGCTCCCTTTTCCAGGGTGAGCCCCTTCACTTCTTTCACTGATGGCCGTGTACAGATTGTGTAGTTTTCTTCATTCACATGCTACTGGAAGTACTCATCTGCCTTTGCTATCCTGTAGATAGGTGAGCAGGTTGTTGCTGGCATACCTTGTGAATGATGCATGGCTATCTTTTTACATTTTTGTCGTTGCCTTGCACTCTGATAGAGTTTCTCTGGCTCACCTACTGCCTCAATTTCCAGAAGCTGGTCGAGTGCTTCTGATGCCTTGTTCATTGCTACTGCAGCTCCTTTTTTAGCCTGTTAGAAAAGATGGGCAATGCTAAGAAGGCTGGCTATCTCACTTTCTTTTTACTGCACTTACTTCCTCCTGGACTTCAATTCCACCACCAGCTTTTCTTATATTCATTATTTACATACCTGGCTCAGCCACATATCTGTTATATAGTCTTATGCTGTTCAGAGGCACTGCCATTCCTTTTCAATTCCACCTATTTCCTCCTGAGGTGCCAAAGCCCCGAGTAACTCCTTGAACTCTTGTGCTCTCCAGTCAAATTCCAGGTCAACAAACTAGTCTCTGTTGACCTTAGGAGCCTTCACTGGCCACTGCTTGCAGGTGACATTCTCCCAATGTTAGCATGGGTCACATATGTAAGTTGGAGGAGGTTGGGTCCTCAATCCACTTATGTCCAGTTTTGGCAACATTATTCAACAGCACCAAATAACTTGGAGCCACTTTTTCTACCATCAAGTGTCTAGCTCTGACACAACATGTGATCCATGGTCTATTTAGAGATTATGCTCAAAGCAGTCGGTCTACCCAACTCTTTCTCCTGTAGGCACCATCTAGAGTATGTGCTGCTGCCTACAACTCCATGCTTTAAATGAGTTTGAAGTGGAAACACTCATGCTTTTGGAAGGTGGGAGGAGCCCCACAGAAACAGGAAGAACATGCAAACATTCAATCACGGGTGGGAGGTCAGGATCAAACTTTGGACCATGTGTATGGGAGGGGAGGACCTTAACTATTATGCCAAATGTTCTAATCCGTCATATTTCTGTTAATGGTTCAGTATATAAAAGTATTGTACATCAAATCAGAATGTAAAGATGAAAGCTTTAGCATTATGGCAAAAAAAAAAAAAATTATATAGTGCGTTTACACGAAATTAAGCTGTTGAAAAAACATTTTGAAGTCCTTAAATTCATTTAGGGTGCACTAGTTTTATGCAACCTTGATGCAAAGGCAAAAGACAGAGTTGCAGTAAGAAGTTGTTAGGCTGCCAGGAAATGGAGCAACTAGTTGTAGGAATTAAAGTGGGATCTGGAGAAGGTTCAACATTCTATAAGGCTGTATGGTTATAGGGAATTTTTGGGGGTTTAATATGGACAGGCCTCAGTTGTTCATGCCACCATGACAGTGCTGGGGGAATTACAACAGTTTTAGATTTGGTAAGGGACAGGTCATACCAGAGAACTAAAAGGCATACATGCTCCTAGAATAGATTCAAGAGATAAAGAAAGTACAGTTTTGTACCTACCATAAATGTAGATGTTCGAAGATCCACATTGCTGCAGTCCTTACTTATGGGTAGTCCGCTGTCCTCGGTCGGCCCGAATACCAAAGTATTAGGCTGACGTCGGTCATGGGCGCACAGCCCTGACATTAGAGCGTCAGGGTATAAAAGCGCATGACCGACGTCATATCCTCAGTCTTTTCTTGCCCCAGATGTCAGAAGGCCCTAAAAGAAAGGTCACAGCCAAAAAACAGAGTACCTTCCCAAAAGATATGCCCACTACAGCCATCACCCAAACCATATAACCATGCTAAGCTACAGAGGGGAAGGAGGGAGGGAAAATTGGACTGCAGCAATGTGGATCTTCGAACATCTACATTTATGGTAGGTACAAAACTGTACTATGTTCTTCATCTCACATTGCTGCAGTCCTTACTTATGGGTAGAATCCCAAAGCAACGGGAAAGGGAGGTTGGCCAAATCATAAAGCATTAGGGGCTGCTAAAATGCCCTGTAATATTGCAGTGGCAAATCCAGCCCTAGACTTAGAATAAAGAGGAAGGTGGTAATGTTTAGAAAAAGTATGTACTGAACTCCAAGTGGCTGCTTCCAAAATATCCTTTGTAGCTACCCCCCTTAGAAAGGCAGTAGAAGTTGCAGTAGCTCTAGTGGAATGAGGTCTGATTCCAGTCGGAATCTCCTTACCATGATGGGAATAACAAAAGAAATACAAAACCCAATCCATTTAGAAATAGTTTGTTTTGAAACAGGTCTACCCTGTGAACCCAAAGCAAAAGAAACAAACAACTGCTGAGACTGTCTGAACTCCTTGGTTCTGCTCAAATAATAACGCAACTGCCTGTGAATATCCAAAGTATGCAAAATCTTCTCCCCTTTATTTTGAGGATTTGCATAAAAAGTAGGCAAATGAATTGTTTGGTTTAAGGCCACACTAGAAACCACTTTAGGCATAAAGGAAGGATTAGTACGCAAAGATACCCTATCCTTATGAAAAATCAAGAAAGGCTCCACTGCCATAAGGGCCTGTAATTCAGAAACCCTTCTTGCAGAAGTAATGGCCAACAAAAAAGCAGTTTTCCATGACAAATACTTTAACTCGGCAGTAGCTGCAGGCTCAAAAGGTTGTAGAGTAAGCTTTTCCAACACAAAATTGAGATCCCAAGCAGGAGTAGGAGCTCTACGTGGGGGTCTTATGTTCTTTGCCCCTCTGAGAAACTGCTTAAACAAAGGATGAGAGAATAAAGGAGGGTCACAGTCATAATTAGCCGAAATGGCTGCAGCATGAACCTTTATGGAAGAGAAGGACAAACCTTTGTCTAATAACTCAGTAAGATATTGTAAGGAAGCACTCAAATTAGGCTTGGAAACATCAAAGTCCTTCCCTTTGCTCCAAATAAAAAATCTCCTCCATTTATCAGCATAAACTTTCCTTGTACTAGGCCTCCTGGCCTCCAAAATAACATTCAAAACTTGTTGTGGAAGCTGAGAACCTCCAGAATCTAAAACAGAATATGCCAGGCCGTTAGATGCAGAGACTGAATTCTGACATTGAGAAAGTGATTGCCCTCCTGAGACAAAAGGTGTGGAATCAAAGGCAGAGGCCATGGAGGCTCTCGGACCAAACTCCTCAGTAGTGGGTACCAGTGCTGTCGAGGCCAATCCGGTGCTATCAGGATCATGGATGGCTTGTCTTGTCTGGCCTTCAAGAGAACCTTGGGCAGAAGAGGTAGAGGTGGAAAGGCATATACATGAAGATTGTTCCAACTGAATGACAGATCGTCCACCTTCCAAGCTGTGGGATGAAACCTTTTTGTGCAAAACTTTGGCAACTGGTAATTTAGTGGAGAAGCGAACAGATCTATGTCTGGAGTTCCCCATGACACTGTCAACTTTTGAAATACCTGAGGATCCAATTTCCACTCGTGAGGATCCACTATTTGTCTGCTCAATACATCTGCTAAGGAGTTCTGTGCTCCTGGAAGAAATCTTGCCTGAAGATTGAGGTGTCTCCCACAAAATCATCGCTTGTCTGCAAAGAGGGTACGAATGAGTTCCCCCTTGCTTGTTGATGTACCACATGACAGTTGTGTTGTCTGTTAGAATCAACACCTGCCCTGGGTGAAGTAAATCCTTGAAAGCCATCAATGCAAATTGTACTGCTAACATCTCCTTCAAGTTGATATGCAAATGTTGAAGTTTGGCAGGCCACGTGTCTTGCACCCATTTTCCATTGAGGTGTGCTCCCCAAGCCTTGTCCGAGGCATCCGTCGTTAGAATCTGACTCGCCTCTGGTCGGGTCACAGAGAGTCCCTTGTTTAGGTGACATTCCTGAGCCCACCACAAAAATTCCTTCTGAATGCAAGGTATTATCTGAATGACAGTGTCTAGATCCTGGCAGTGTTGTGTCCATAGATTTTTGAGATACCATTGAAGCTTCCTCATATGCAATTTGGCATTGGGAAGCACCAGAATACAAGATGCCATGAACCCCAAGGCTTGAAGGACTGTCCTTGCAGTCAGCCTGGACTGTAGAGACATTTGATGGAAATAAAGGGAAAGACTTTTCTGTTTGTCCGGGGTCAAAAAGGCCATCTGGGAAGCTGTATTCAGTCTCACACCCAGAAAGCACATGTCCTGAGAGGGTACTAGACTGGACTTTGTTTCGTTCACAGAATACCCTAGGCATCTTAACACTACCATCACATACTGTAGATGCTGAAGAAGCTCGTCCTTGTCTTGTGCAATAATCAGGCAATCGTCCAAATAAGGATAAATTTGCATTCCTTCCATCCTGAAAAAGGCTATCACTGGAGCCAGAACCTTTGTGAACACTCTGGGCGCAGTAGATAAGCCAAAGGGCAATGCAGAGAACTGATAATGTAAATTCCCAGCTCGAAAACCCAGGTACTTCGTGCAACTGGGCCTGATAGGAACATGAAGATAAGCCTCTTTTAGATCCAGAGTTACCATCCAGTGATCTTTTCCCAGCAGAGGCAAAAGCTGTTGTAATGTCAACATTTTGAACTTCGGAATGTCCAAATAAGTGTTGAGGAGAGATAAATCCAAAATCGGTCTCCACGTGTTCCCTTTCTTTGGTACTAGAAACAGGCGGGAATAAAACCCTAGACCCACTTCTGAAGGAGGTACTGGCTGTATAGCTCCCATGTGAAGAAGTAATGAAATCTGTTTGTGAGCCTCCATCCTTTGCCGAGGAGGAATGTCTGGCATACCTTTGAAAGGAGGCAATGTATGGAAATAAAACTTGTAACCTTTGTTTATAATGTCCAACACCCATTTGTCTTGGGTGATTAAAAAACAATTTTTCTTGAAGAGAGCTAGCTTTCCTCCCAAAGGAGCTGCCAGGCAAGAAGAATCTGGCAGCTGAAAATGCAGGTCATTGGGCCTGTTTACGAAAGGACTGGCCCCTACCCTCACCAGCAGATTGAGCAGGCGAACTCCATGTTCTAGGCCTAAAGGTACTCTGAGCTCTGCCCCTACCACGCCTAGATCTACCCCTAGACTGGGAATCAGAAGAAGGGTACGTCCACCCCTTAGCAGGCCAATTTCTACTAAACTTAGGAGGTTGAACCTGCAAAAATCTTTAACAGTCTGCATAGACTTAGCCTTGTCCTCCATTTTCTTCAAAACAGACTCCACAGGAGGACCAAACAAAACTTCGGACTGTAAAGGGGCATCCAGAATTCTAGACTTAACATGCTCAGATAAATTCTGATCCTTAAGCCAGGCATGCCTACGAAGAACTGAACCAGTGGCAGCCACTCTAGAAGAAGCCTGCAAAGCATCAAAACCACACTGCAAAGAATGTTTCCCCACCTGTTCAGAAACATGCACCAAATCTTGCAATTCTTTACACTCTATGCCCTCTGCCAAAGCATCCACTTTAGATTTTAGCTGAGAAAGGAGGAAATTCTGATATTTCAACATATGAAACTGGCAATTTAAAGCCCTCATTGCTAAAGTAGAAGAGGTGTACACCTTCTTACCCCATCTGTCCAAAGCTCTAGCTTCCTTATCTAGAGGAACCGGATTCTTTACAACAGAAGCCCTAACACCCTTAGGCCCCTGACTAATAGTTTCTGGGTCCGCCCTAGGACTCAGATATAGGTATTTATGAGCCTCAGGTACCCTATAATACCTGTCTGGTTTAACTGGTGCAGGAGGCATAGAATCTGGATTAAATGAGGCCTCCAAAAAAACATCCTGAACAACATCCAAAACAGGAGGAATAGCCAAGGGTCTATGCTGTGGTAAAAACAAGAACTCTCTAAGCCTCTTCCTGGAATCTGAGTAATCCTGTCCTTCCCACTTAAAATGTTCCCTCATAGAGTGTAAGGTTTCTGAAAATGAAAAATCCTCTGGAAGGGAAGCAGAAGGAGTAGAATCCTCTGCATCGGAATCCGAATAAGGAGGAAAATCTTGAACATCTTCAGCCGAAGACTCAGAATCATCTGAGGCCTGCTCCAAAATTTCCAACTCTGGCTCTACCCTGGGCCTCTTATCAGGAGGGGGCATGGAACCTCTAATTAAAGTAATCAAATCTTCTGCCATTTTAAGCATATGCTTCTTAGGTACAGACCCTGAAGAACCAGAACTAACTCCAGAAGAAGGCAAAACAGACCTGCCCTTAGAAGGAGCCCTAGAAACAGTAGCAGAAGGCCTAACCCCCTTAGGCAAAGAAGGGAGAATAGTAACCTGAGAGGCCCCTTCAGCCTGACCTGACTCCTGTGAGGCCACATCCTGTAAAATCAAGGTTTCCCCCTGAGACTCAACAGAAACTTCAGCCGGATCCACCTGTTCCACTGCAGTCTCTAAAGGACCGGCGTCCGAAATGGACGAATCATCCTGCCTAGGCTTTACAGATTTGTCTTTACGCTTCTTCGTGGAAGCGGGCGTCGGAGGATCCGACAGCATATTATAATTACACCGTTTGCCAAAGACTAACCTAGCGCAATCTAGCCTTCTCTTAATAGTGCGCTTATTAAACCTAGCACAAAACCGACACCCAACTACGTTGTGCTCCGGTCCCAAGCAAGGGATACAAAGCGAGTGGTAATCCCTATGCGGTATCTGCTTCCCACAAGAAATACAATTATTCACTTTTTCTGACATCCGGTAAATAACTGAGGCAAGAAAAAACAAAAAAGCTCCCCAACGGGGTACTTATCCCAACTTGGTATGTCTGAAACTCCGAAAACGAAAAATTTCGGAAAGCCGAACGGCACTTGCAACGCTGCTTCTGCATCAGACCATGCGGCAAAAAAGACTGAGGATATGACGTCGGTCATGCGCTTTTATACCCTGATGCTCTGATGTCAGGGCTGTGCGCCCATGACCGACGTCAGCCTAATACTTTGGTATTCGGGCCGACCGAGGACAGCGGACTACCCATAAGTAAGGACTGCAGCAATGTGAGATGAAGAACATCTGTGTCTTGTAGTTGCATGGATAATTATGCCCTCCAGTGAATCATTTCACTTTTACATTGCTGTTCCAGCCTCATTTGTTATGGTCTGCTTTCAAAAAAGAGGATGAGTTTGTCATGATGCACACATCATAGTGACATTGGCATCTGACCATTCTGCTGTGCCACTCTAGTTAGTCACTGAATCATAAGAGCCATCTACAGAGGTTCAATATATTGTCATTGAGGGATGGAGAGCTAGTAGATGTCATATGGAAGGGATTCAGACTTTTAGCACTCAACCCTGGACCATCCAGTCTTGGTGGAAGCTCTGCAAGCTAGAACTGCAAAGCCTCTTCATTATTGCAAAAGCCAAGTACCTGTACAAAATGGTCAATGAGTGAAAGGAGAACAAAATTTTAAAACTAGCATTAGACATGTGAAGGCAGAAGGTTCAAATATACCGAGACATTCACTAGCTATAGGAGATTTAAATGCACAAAACAGGGCCCTGCTGAAATATCTAACTTCTCCATACGCTAAGGTGGAGCATAAAGTCAATGATTTTGGGGATCAAACCAGGCAAATTATTGACCTATCACACGAGATAGAAAAAGCTGTCCTGCTGTATCACTACTGTAGGGACAGTCCATTCCTCTAATTTACTAGAGGAGCCATTACTCTACTAAAAATAGGTTCACAGGGAGAGAGCTCTGACTGAAAGGCTAACATGCGAACTTATTAAGCCTGCTTCACTGCCTGGTTTTACTAAGGGGTAAACTGGCAAGCTGAATCATCCAGTATCACTGAAAAATGATAAAATGTGGATATATTGAAGATATTGTGACAATAAATCACAGGAAACAGTAAACTCCTCCTCAGTCATTCATAATTACTGTGCAAAAATCATAGCTAGGGCCAGGGTTCAAAACTATTGTCCCATTTTCTCCTGAATGCATATGTCAAGAAATAAGGGATCTAGGGACCCAAGTAGATGGTCAGCTTTCCTTTGATAACCATGTTGCCAAAGTGGTTAGAAAATCCTTCTATGTGACCCATCTGATCACGAAAGGGCTTGCATCAAGATCTAAGGATGTAATGGTGCCCCTCTACTCTTCCCCCATCAGACCCATTATTGAGTACAATGCACCAATTGGAATGTACCTGGCTAGACATCTCCAGCAGCTGTAGAGACCACAGAGGTACCTAACCAAGAGGATTACTGGCCTCAAAACAGTTGCCATATGCAGCACGATTGAAAAAGTTAAGACTGTTCTCTGTTGCATACCACTTTCTCAGAGGCGATCTCTGTCTAACGTGCAGAGCCATGTCCAACCCAGAATTGATGAACATGCTTCATCTTAGCAAAACCAAATCTACTCAAGCTACACACTCTAGGGATATAAACCTCAACACAACAATGAATAGAACATGCTGGAGGGATAGATTCCCTTCACAGAGACTTCCCTTACTATGGAACAGGGTCCCGATCTACATAAGACAGAGCCCCTCACTATCACTCTTCAAGAGGAACCTTGATGAGTGGATGGGTAACAAAGTTCACACCGGGGATCACACCAACAGCACTATTAGATAGGGGCCAAGGGTACTAGCTACTAGTACAAGGGTCTAGGGAACTACTAAAGGGGCGGTGAATACCGCACAACATGGCTGGGCTAATATATGCCTTTGGGCAGATAGCCCAGTACCAACCTATGAACCTATAAGTTATTACATTGTATTCACTAACACAATGAAATGCATTCTATGTTAGTTGATACTGCTGACGGAGATCATACAATGGCACTCAAGTGCCAATTACTTGTATACCCTATAATACAATATGCAGAGTAGTCATTCATTTTGTGCCCCAGCAGTTTCCACCCTCATCAATATCAAGAAAGCTTTTGATTCAATTGGGTAGGACTATGGATGATTTTGAAGGTAACTAGCTTCCTTGCTGCCCTCTGTGTTGTTCTGGTTCTTTTATTCCACACTCCTGATAGAAGTGCCAGTGACTCCACACATCCTAAGCCATTTAGGCTATTTAAAGGAATGTATTAGGATGATCCTTTTCCCCCTACCCACTTCTGCCAGCGACTAAGCCACTTAACAGAATACCAAACACCCTGGTGAAGACCTCAGGATGGCAATTTTTTTTTATGGTAGAGATTAAACTCAGGACCCTGTTATGAGAACATTACATCATTATTGGATTTACACCTGCCCCAGGAGAAAAACAGTGCTTTATTGATAATTGGGATGCCTCGACTATCCAAAGATGGACTGGTGCTTAAATCTACCTGAGTATCTAGGAATTACATTGTACATCAAACCATCAGTCATAAAAAAAGATAATGTATCCCACATTTGATCAAGCCATCCAGAAAAAAAAAAAATGACGTAAATTGTGATGTCATAGCTTGTTTCACAACTGACATGGTATGTTATCTACACATAGCAGAGAGGTTTTTTTTTTTTTTTTTTTTTTTTTTTTTTTTTTATGACTCCGCAACCATTAAAGCTCCCCTAGAATATCCCAACTGACCCAGTTATTCCTTTCTTCTGGCAAGAGGGCACACATCACCATTTGGAGATGTATCAGCCCCCCAAAAGGAGACTATTCTTATTTCTCACGTACACACACACACACACACACACACACACACTTCCTACCAAGCTATTTAAAATTTTAAGTGTCAATCATTATTGGGGGGGGGTCCCTAGAGAGTTAATGTTTCAGTGATTCACTTTGTTTGTTAGGCTATGTGGGTAACAGGTGGAGCAGTGACGGCTGTTATACTGAGAATATCACATTTTTTGCATTTCTGCACCTTGCTCTCTCTATTGGTCAACCTTACACAGTACAGTGTCCTGGTATTCCAAGCTCAGAAGGGGTATATGCCACCCATCATATGTACTATTCTGCTACAATGTGCTAAATAGCTTATTTGCCAGGAGCTATACCGGAGTCTCTGCTCAGATTGAGCTGTTGTGGTGGGGCCTTAGCCAACTCCATTCACCCAGATATGGGAGAGCTGGCATCAGATTCTTTAGCCCCATCGGTCTCCTGCAGATTCTTCTAGTGCTCAAACTATTGAGGAACTTGGGTTGTTTTTCTTTTGGCTTTTCCTGTTAGGGGTTGCCACAGCGGAACTCCGGTCCGCTAATGATTGGCAGTAGATTTTTATGGTGCCGAGGTGCCAGCCCGACGCCCAACCTTCAACAAAGGCACACCCATTCACGCATGTCTTTCGAACACCACTTGACCATGGGGAGGACATGCAGACTCCACACAGAAGGTGCTCCAGCAGAGAATCGAATGGGAGAACCTCTTACTGTGAGGCGACAACGCTACCGCTGTACAACCACAGCTTCTATTGAGGAGCTTGGGTAAATAGACAGCAATTCAGGCTTTCATCCTTTTGCACCACAAACCTAATGCTTTAGCTCCATTTGAGACTATATATATATATATATATATATATATATATATATATATATATATATATATATATATATATTTATCTTTATGTTTTACTCGGACTAAAGGTGCCAACAGGGTACTGGTACTTAAAATGCAGGACAGTCTACAGTCAGCTCTACCAATGATCTACCTCCCACCCCATACATATACCGTCTGACATAAAATCATATTTTTACAAATCTTGTCTAGTATCCTGGCCACAACACTACACCGCAGGACAAGTGAAACTTGACATTATTTTATATTAACCTGATCCAAACAATAATTGTGAGGAGGCATTTGACAAGGGAGTATAGTAATGAAAACAAAAAAGCCTTCCCCCACCTAGTGATGCTCACAACCAAAACAGAAGCATTTAAAAGCAGGTAGGAACAAGCAGGAGGAGGAAGATGGTGAATTACACAGGCAGCTCATTCCACCTGCATGTCATTCTCATATAAAAATCAAGTTAAATTATGAAGAAGTATTTAAGACCTTGGTAATGAACAGGCTTTTTCTTATGCCTCACATCTGGACTACAGTCAACAGTAAAGTTGTAATCCTGGAAAGTTTCAAATTAAAAATGCGAGACATTCTAAAGTCCAATAAAAATATGTTCTTGGAATGCCCATAATAGAAAGGCAAGCAAGAGTTAATTAGGGACAAATAAAAATTTTATACAATCTGGTGAAATAAATCCAAAGTATACTGCAGTGGCAATTATGTTTATGACTAATCTAGCAAATGTTCAGCTATCGATCTGCATAATTGCTTTCCATGCATCCACGTTAATTAAAAGCTATACACACTGTGACCCTTGGGGTCTCCATGATCTTATAGAGCTGATGAGGGATGCTGCCTAGCCTTGTAATATCCAATGTGAACTGCTGTTGTACAGCTGCTACTAAAATGTATTTCTGCAAGTAAAGGTTTTCTTATCAGTTGTATAGCCAAAACATGTTTTGATATGCTAGAGACTTAACACACATCCATGCTTGAGTTATATCCTTAAACAGGCAAGGCCCTTAAACCAATGCAACTAAAACAACTTCAGAAACACCACTTAATAAAAATCTAGGCTTTCAAATTATTTCACATTCCTTTATTTATAAAAGTACACTATTCTATGATATAGCCAATTTGTTATTTTATATAAAAACTGTCCAAGCACTTTCAACATTTAAGCAATACACATTTACTGGTACGAGTTTATACATCTTTCTGTCCACAATGAAATTACCATTGAGGGAGCATATGCAATAACTATGAAGATCCCATACTCAAACACATATCTATGGTTCTATGATAAAGGATCCAGTTCAGAAACTTGGCAGAACAGCTCAGAGATGTCCAGTGCAGAGTTTCCCACCTCAGCAAAGGGATGCTTAGCAATTCAGGAAGAAGGCTCCAAACAAATTAATTGTAAACTTTTAATTGGGAGCTCATGATGTTGTAAGCGAGATGTTAACCCCATAAACAATGAACAGTTGGGGAATTTTCACCCAGGTACTTAGCCAATTGCCAGCACAATTGCAATTTTAGTATAACCTTCAGATGTAGGCACAATATATACTGGGCCTTACAGCAGCCACCCCTGAGCTGATGAAGAAATACAATGCATTGTTTGATAGTGCACTACATCTACAGAGTTTACTTTATGATTATACTGAAGATTTCAACTTGTAATAAGCTGTAAGGTTGCATGCACTGTTGCTCAGCAGTGCTGGGTACATTATGCAGATCATGCATGCAATAGGTGGCACTAAGCCTAAACAGGTTTCAATGAGTGGGGAGACTAGGTTTTAGAAGTTGTGATCTGAAATGGGGTGGAAACATTCCATACAGATATTGGCCAGAAGTCAGGATTGTACCTTGTACATGAAAGGTAAAGACCTTAACCATAATGCCAAATGCCCTTTAAATGGCTGGTCTAACTGTATGTTTGGAGCTGGCTTTAGCATTTACATAATCTTAGTTAAACCATATTTTGGTGAGGGGGTACAAAAAAGGTACATTTCAATGTGTTAAAGACCATCCCATAAAATAATTAGTAAAGATTATAAACCGTGGAACCGTAATAAGGTTTTCAGGGAAGCTGGAAAGTTGCAGATTTTTTTTGCTTTATCCTTGGAGGGGGGTTATTCTTATTGACTATATTTATATTAGATATACAATATGTATTCATATCTATAATATATATCTACATATATTAGGTGCCAGGTTTTGTGATATAAAAAAATGAGACCACAATAAATCATTTCAAAAAACTTTTCCCACTGTTAATGTGACCTATAACTTGTACAATTCAATTGAAAAACAAAAAATCTGTTAGGGGAAAAATATAAAAAGCATACAACAAGCTGGTTGCATAGGTGTGCACACCCTTAAACTAATACTTTGTCGAAGCACCTTTTCATTTAATGACAGCATTCAGTCTTCTTGGGTAGGAGTCTATCAGTATGGCACATTTTCACTTGGCAATATTTGCTTACTCTTCCTTGCAAAAGCGCTCCAAATCTGTCAGATTGCGAGGGCATCTCTTATGCACAGCCCGCTTCAGGTCACTCCACAGATTTTCTATTGGATTTAGGTCTGGGCTCTGGCTAGGCTATTCAAAAACTTTAAATTTTCTTCTGGTGATGTCATTCTTTTTTTGGATTTGGATGTATGCTTGGGTCATTGTGTTGAAAGGTGAAATTCCTGTTCCTCTTCAGCTTTCTAGCAGACACCTGAAGGTTTTGGGCCAAAAGTGACTAGTATTTGGAACTGTTCATAATTCCTTCCATCTTGATTAAAGCCCCAGTTCCAGCTGAAGAAAAGCAACCACAAAGCATGATACTGCCACCACCCATGCTTCACCAGGGGGGGGTGGGGGTTCTTTTGGTGATGTGAAGTGTTGTTTTTGCGCCAAACTTACCTTTTGGAATTGTGGCCAAAATGTTCAACCTTGGTATCATTAGACCAGAACACATTTTCCCACATGCTTTTGGGAGACTTTATGTATTGCTTTGCAAATTTTAGCCAGGCCTAGATGTTTTTCTGTGTAAGAAAAGGCATCTGTCTTGCAACCCTACTCCATAGTCCAGACATATGGAGAATACAGGAGATTGTTGTCACATGTAGTGCACAACCAGTAATTGCCAGAAATTCCTGTTGCTGTAGGTCTTGGCAGCCTCCCTGACCAGTTTTTATCTCGTCTTTTCATCAATTTTGGAGGGACGTCCAATTCTTTGCAATGTCATTGTTGTCCCATATTTTCTCCACTTTTTGATGACTGTCTTCACTATGTTCCATGGTATATCCAATGCTGTGGAAATTTTATTTGTACTCTTCTCCTAACTGATGGATCCCTTTGATGCTTTGTAAGCTCTCTGCGAACCATGGCTTTTGCTGTAGCAGGCAACTGAGTAAATGTCAAGAAAATTCTACTATGACAGCTGAACTTTATTTGGGGTTAATCAGAGTCTCTTTAATTGATGGCAGGTGTGTACCCAAGAAGACTGAATGCTGTAATTGAACCAAAAGGTGTTTTAACAAAGTATTAGTTTATGGGAGTGCACATACATGCAACCAGCGTATTCTAGGTTTATTTTTATATTTTTTCCCTTAAAAGATTTGCTTGTTTTTCAATTGAACTGTACAGGTTATAGGTCACATTAAAAGGTGGAAAAAGCTTTGAAATTATTTATTGTGGGCTTTTCTATATCACAAAACCCTGGCATTTTAACAGGGGTGTGTAAACTTTTTATATCCACTGTATAGGAGAGAATTTTTTTAGAATATGAATATGGGAGATAAAAGCTGTGATTGAGAGAAAAAACTAATTTTTCTGCTTCACAAGATATAAATTAATATAAACACTTTTATAGCATCATGTTTCTACATCAATAATGTCATATCAATATTTAAAAGGGTTCCTGGCTTTAAATGACTTTTCTCAACAATTTTTGGCTGCACCCCTGATATTAGTGAAGAGAGGTTAAAAAAAACTACAGCTAAATATAACTAAACCTGCCATCAACTATATCTGAAGCACTGGTACTCCAGCATATCCATGGACCATCAAGGTACTGTTACAAGAAATTGTTTCAAAAAATAAAATGATTGATCTAGCAATCTCTTTCTCAGAAGTGATGGTTGCATTCTAACAGAAATGCACCAGAAACTATTTTTTTTTTTTTTTTATACTCACTGCATCTTGGATGCAATCACACACACATTTTGTGCAAGTCGGTAAAGTGGGATCACCAACTCATTAGGCAGAATACTTTCCAATGATGGCACAAGGTGCAGAATGCCAGAAGAGGAATTATATTCATACACTAGCATTTAGAGTTCATATTACAAAACTATCACTTCTGAAATGTAATCTTTCCAAAGATTCACTAGAATAAGCAAACGGGAGTGTTAAAATTGGTTAGCTTTTCCACATTTTCTATTAATACCATCAAAGGTTGCAAATGGGACAAAAGGTTACTGAATCAATGCAGTTATCTGGTCAATAGCTTAAAAAAAAAAAAAAAAAAAGCAGACCACAAGGGTTTAAGAGAGATGAAGGGAAGAAATAATTTTAGGAGAAGGGTCCAAAATGAGTAATGGATGCCAGAGGTTTTGCAGTAGACCAATAGGTTTAGGCCTACTAGACAAAGACATGCACACTGGATGGCACAAAGATCTCTGTTCTTCAGAAGCCTTGCCAAGAATACATGCAAGTGATGCAGGGACATCTTTACAGCATATCAATTAGAAAAAACATTTTCTATACTGTTTATAGCTCCAAAGGGGGGAAATTATTCTTTAAGTTTCTACAGCATAAAAAGTCAATTGATAACCAGGACAATCTGTTTACATATAATTGTACAAATTACAGCATAGTGTTCAAAATGTATGCTGCACAATAAAAGCAAAGTTTTCTGCAACTGGTAGAAACAGTTAAGTCAAAAATTCAATTCAGTAACAAAACATTTTTAGAGCAAGTAGGAAATAATAGCAATTACTTTTGAAACAAAGCTTATGAGAGCATGTAAGGTTGCTGTCTAATAAAACTTTATAGGTGTAAAACTATGTAGTATTTTTTCTGCGTGGTTTCAGTGCAATTATGATTTCACAGCAGTCCTTTTACTGGAATAGGGTGAGAAACAGTAATGTTCAAGTTTTCAACCAGCTTCTTTCTAACCAACAGCTCTATTCACTAGAAAAATATAGGGAGAGAATGCTGCCAATGTAATAATTTATCTGATGGATTGATAAATCTTGGCAGAAACTGTCAGACACTTTTTTCTCTTCTTATAGACAATCTGATAATATCGTCTACTTGGAAAAATTGTCACTATCTGCCCACATTATTTTTATCATCTCACTACCTTTTTAAGAGCTGCAGCATATCTGAGCTTAATAGATGTACTTTCCCATAAAAACACTTTTCTATGTTATCCTGCAGTCCTGAGTTTGACCTTTTCAAACTCCTTTTTATCTAGTGTTTGGCTCTGAACAAGTAAATTAAATACACTATGCTGTCTGGTCACCCTTGAAGAGGTGTTCAAGTTTATTTGTTAATATGTAAACCCATAAAAAAAACATCAAGACTTGGGACACAAAATTTGTACTTTTCTCTGAAAAAAGTGCTTCGCCAGCAATGAATATAAATATCTGCATGACCTTTGACATTAGATCTTTCCAACTTAGCTTAGCTCTACTGTCCTAAAACGACGTTCAACATCCTGCATTCTATAGAAAACTTTCAGACCTTCCGCAGAATCTCAAACTTCCCATCATGAAAGGGAATATGCTAATTTAGTCTATTAACTCCTTTTCCTAGGTTATCTATCTATACATAAGCCCATCATCTATTCAACTTTGTTTTAGCTCCAAAAATAAGAACCACCAGTTAACATTATTTCTCACTCACTTGGGGCCATTTAAAAATGTGGTAAAACCTGAAACATTGAACTTTAGAAGTCATATAGACAATTATCTCAAACTGAGATGCAAGTGCTAATACTGGGTCTGTATTACTTCGTCAAAATAGCAATTCAGTGAACTGATATTCAACGACCATAAAACAGCAAACCTTCACTTAAGTGAACATTCACAGCTGTGGATGTGTTACATAAGGAAAGGGGTTAGTTGGCCAACATTCACACCATAAAACACCACAGTATATTAAACCCACACCCTCCATACTTACATATACCAACTCCGAGACTGCAGTACAGTGAGGAAAGGGACAGTTCCTCATGTTGGCCAAGTAACATGCAAGACCTGTGACCACTTCTCAGACTGCCCTGTCCTCTGGAATCTTAACCATGCTGCTGTATGTCTAAGAACTTTACTTACTAGCTCACTAGTACATATGCTATATACAGTAGTGACAGTGTAATAACAGAATTAAAAAACAATCCCAAATGGTAAGCACTTTTGTCTCTAAATGCTAAACTAATCATCAACTTCTTACAAGTAAATACTGAAAGTCTATTTATAGCTGTAATATACATCACACTGTCCACTCCTTACCACATTTTCTCCCTCTCCTCAGTGTTTATTACTACTCAAAAATATATGTAAAGGAAATCTTGTATTTAGCCTGCAAAAACTGTAGGCACCTCTGCAATCAGGTAAAAGGCAAGTTACAAAAATTTTTTTTATATACCAAATTTCAAGCCGTCAGTAATACCAACCAAGAAATTCTGAGCCACCATTAACTCGCTACTTTATCCTGGAGCTAAAATAAACCAAAACCCACATCCTGATAAACACACGTAGGTTGAACAGAGGATTTAATACCTATTTCATAGACAATATAGCCAACCTAACCTCTCTCAAATCCTGCCAACCTATGGCCATAAAATAAATTCTCCAACCACCACTCGCACAACAATTCATGTTTGAAAACTTCTTAAAATTCTCCTCTATCCTCCTTACAAATAACCAACACTCCACAGCCTATCATAAGGACTACAGAATTTTCCCTACAACCAGTCTCCAAAAATGATACTAATAAAATGTTATATAAGCTTAAACCCTGCTCAACATCAGCAGATCTTCATCATGCGGAATACCTTAAACTAGCTGCAAATGCTATAGCTTATCCTGTCAGCATTCCAAATCAACCAGTCACCAAATCATATGTTTCAACACTATGGGAAAAGTCAATTATTCATAGAAAAAATGACGGCCAACACTCCAGAGTAGTAAATATTTATTGTTGTCACACAATCCAGGGGACAGTGCAAAGCATGAATACCCAAAATTTCAAACCAGTTTTGGCAACCAAGTTGCCTTCTTCAATGGATACAATTAAATTAACAATTGCACACACATACTATATATGCAGTGGTGCTGTGGTAGCATTGTTGCTTCACAGCAAGATGTGCTGTTTGATTCTCAGCTAGAGCGTCTTCTGTGTGGAGACATGTGTGAATGGACGTACCTTCATTGAAGGTTGTGCGTCAGGGCTGGCAACTCTGTATGTAAACATCTACTGCCAATCGTTAGCGGACCGGAGTTCTGCTGTGGCGACCCCTAACCGGGAAAATTATGTATATGGTAAATAATACCATTATACCAGCAGCGGTAGCTTTTTCAGTGAGGTTGTTTTGGACCCAATGATGTTTGGAAGACATATAAATAAAGATATAAAAAATATGTTTGGGAACAATAGACAATCACAAAGTGGAGTATTGACAACCAAATTAGTTTGTCCCACTCTAATTCCACTATAAACACTTTTATTAGGATATGTGAACAAGAGATTAGGGATTATTTGAATGATAAACGTAATAAAAAGTTTTTATAATTTGACTTTAGCTCAAAAAAACAGGCATTGACATCACTACAGCATAATACACAGACAGTTATTAAACCAGCCGACAAAGGGGGGGGGGGTGCTGTCATAGTCATGAACAAAGCGTTTTATCATGAAAAACTTGCAAGTTTACTACAGGATAGCTCTACCTTTGTACAAATCTTTCCAGGAACAATAAACAGCTTAATAGCGGAGGTTAGAAGTAAGCTTAGACATCTGAAACAAGTGGGTTTAATGGATGAGGAGCTGTTCTTGTGGGTGGAGCATCCAGTGACTCCAGTCTTCAAAGCCTTACCCAAGATACATAAAGACTGCAATAACCCCCTGTTGAGAGATTGTCTCAGGGAGGGAATGGCTGACTGAAAATATTTCGATATGGGTTGAGTGCACATTAAAAGCAATACTAGCATGTTTTCCTGATATCCTGAGAGATATGGGGCATTTTTTAACTGCTTTGAATGATTGTTAGGCAAAATGGTAACAGTGAATGTTAAGAATTTGTTTACCATAATCAGCAATGATTACGGAATAAATGCTATAACATATTTGTTGAATGCGATACAGTTTTTTTGATGCTGAGAAGAGAAGTTTAATAACTGAGCTTTTAACACTTGTGTTGGAAAATAATGCTTTCTCCAATCAAGGGATGTTTTATTGCCAAACACAAGGGGTAGCCATGGGCACCCATTGTGCTAACACTTATGCAAACTTCATATTAGCATATTGGGAGCGACTTAATATATTTGAGCATCAGCACAAGTAGAAATATAAGTTGTGCTTTTATAAGTGCTTTGTGGATGACATTTTTATGTTGTGGGTGGGGGATGAAGCTGAACTTTTGGAATTTTTACAATATTTAGAATCTACGACGACTTTAAGATTTACCATGAGATATTCCAGGAGGGAGCTGGATTTTTTTTAGATTTAAGGATTATAAAAGGATGACATGGGTTTTAAGACTACTCTTTATAAGAGCAGCTGCTGGAAGAATAGTTTGTCGACACAGGATAGTATGCACCCTAGATATACCTTTGACAATATTATTGTTGGGCAGCATTTCCAGACTATGCACAGAGGATTTGATGTTTGAGAGAGGGGGGACTTGGAACATAATCTCATAGATAGAGGATATAATAAAAGAGAGGGTGGATGGAACCATCCGTAGGAACAAGGGACATAGAAAAGGTAAGATATGACCATGGGTCACCCAAAATAGGACAAAGGAATTGAGTGACTAATGTTCAGATACAGGATGATAAAATGAAACTGATGTTGACCTACAGCAACATCAGCAGTGGTGCCTGTGACAGTTAAACAAAACTGGAAAATTTTGCTTTCTGATGAAAAGGTGAGAAGTTGTAGGTGAGGTATTTGGGTAATAAGAATCTTAAGGACCTCCTTTATCATGAAGCAAAGAAAGAGTTACAAGTTACATCTAGCCATATGGGAACCAGACACTGTGCAATGTGTAAAGCATGTGCATATATTAATCAAGGCACAGGATACAGTGAAAAGGTATTAGATGGGGGGACCTGGTTAATGAAACTGAGTTACAGGAATCCAAATGGATAATTGAACTTACAGGTCATAAGTCACCATACCTTAATGTCATTCCTTTAAAACCAGCCTTAATAAAAAAAAAAAAAAAAAAAAAAAGGAGGAGGGTAAGTTATTGATCCTGATTGGTTACATACATCCAATAAAAGAGGTTTTGACAAACTATCCGAAGAAGAGTTTTACCCGAAAGTGCTCATCACAGTTTGTTTTTGTTTTATTACTGTTTTATGTGCAAGAAATAAAATGTTGGATTTTATATCCAGTGGTGGTTGCAACCTTTTCATTTTGTTTATGCTTGTAACCCTGTACTGCAAACCTATTAACTAGGTCTTGTTTATAATATTCATAGGAGTCATTGGATGAACAAACATGCCTCATACGTATATTCTAGATAATAGGACGTGGGTGAAAACTTGTGGCATGTAACAAAGTATTATATTGTGGATGTTTATGAAAAATTGTACTGCTGAACGTGTTCTTGATTCCTAGTAAGAGTTAAATCCCAAAAATTAATTTGATTAACATGATGGTGTAAAGTAAAATGGATACCTCACTTTTCAAGTAACCCACAGATTCTTCTAAATAAAAATCAGACCTCCATACCATCCAGCAGTTGTCCAAATATCTATGCCAAATGTCAGTCTCACCCAAAAATATATTGTGATCATCATAAATCACTTGCTCCCCTAGTTAGCCCATGAACAGATCTGCATAAATGGGGGCAAACGAAGCCCCCATTGCAGTACCCTTAACCCGTCAATAAGAATCCCCATTAAAACACATTTTTGGTCAAAACATGTTCAGACATGTAAGAAAGGTGTCAGTAGTGTCTTGTAGTCTGGATCTGACAACACTTAGTAAAGGTTTCAGGTATTTAGATAAAAAAGTTGATAAAAGGTACTGTGAGGGCTCCCTTACCTGAAACAATGGTCTACCTGGGGGTTTATTTAAATTTTTTATGTATCTTGGGTAGCAGATACAAATATGGATGTTGTGGATCATGGACAGTTAAATGAAAGATGCCTGATTGATTGATAATCCCCTCCTCCAAAGCTAACCTTAGAGAAATGTTAATTTCTTTTTTAAAATGTATTTTGAGATCTAAAAGGCATTTTCATGTAAAACATACAATCAGACAGTTGTCTGTCAGGTTCTGCAAGATACAAGGACCAATCCATAACAACAATGGCACCTCCATCTGCCAGTATAATAACCAAATTCTTATTGTTTTGAAGGTTGGTCAAAGCCTGCAGCTCAATAGATGATAAATTATGTTGTGACACATTGGACTCGCGTGTCCTGAAATGTAGATCTTTGAGAACACACTCCTGAAAGGTAGCCACATATTTGTTGATAGGAGGCATAAAAGAAGATTTATAAAATTTACAAATCAATAGATCCTTGAGAGATATCCCCACCAAAATGTAATCTTAAATTGAGTAAGCGACAAAAAAAATCATCTCAGGAACAAAAAAGCCAGGCCTGTTGAGAACTTTGTTCAATATCAACATTGGACAATTGTACTGATGAGATATGTACATTACACATCCCACTTAACGTGGGATCAGTAGTTCCAAAAGTGTGTCTACATTTAGTGCTTGATCTATGCTTCCTTCCATCCCTTAGTCTCCTAACCCTAAGGGGTTGCTTACTGTACGTTTTTTTGCGGCGGGTGAACCCTGTGTGTGATCATTCCTAGCATTAGTAATGGAGGAAGAATCATCCCCTCGAGGTCTCACTAGTACCACCCTTAGTCTTCTTCAATATAGACTTATGTCTTTTTCTTTTATGGGATGAATGAGATGAATCCCGATTTACAAATTTAAACACTTGTTTGGCATCTGAAAGGCTTAACCCTACTATAATCACCTACATTCCATTTAAACTTGTGAATTTTTTCTCCTCAAGTTATTTTGCAAGAACAATAAGCTCTTTAGTGAGTTTCAGAAAACAAGAGACATAAAAGGGTTGACCCTCATAGGGTTTAACTTCTTCACAGGTAGACAACCTCTGATGTCAATTTAGCAATCATATGTTCATAAAGTAAAAAATCAAAAGTTCAACAAAGCTCATGGAAGCATTTTGTTGTACCCTGGCCCAAATCTTGTAACACTGTCTCATCAATATTACTGACTAAAAGGTTGGATACGAATCCATAGCCCTCTAGATGTGATACCTTTGATTTTTATAAGCCTTAACGATTGAGATGCCAAACATTGGCCTGTAGCCCTTCATGGACCTAGTTAATTTCCCAAAAATCTGATTACATACATTTTCCGGATTGCTCTCAGCCACCTCAGATACAACACTATTGCCTGAGCCTGACCCAAATGCCTGCAGATCATCTAAAAGTCAATTATTCCTTTGCATAAAGGTGACAACTCCACTGGAATATTAAATGCAATCTCCCCTGCCCAAAGTATTATAAAAATGTGTCCATCAGCATCTCTTCAAGCATCGTCTTGAAAATGAACTTCTACCCTCCACTCAACATGGTTTCAAGGCAGCTCACAGTACCACAACAGCCCTATTTGCTTTCAAGGACACTGTAAACAGCACTAGGCACTAAAAATTATTTCTTCATTTTCAGACCTTTCTAAAAGCTTTTGATGGTGTTTCCCATACCAGACTTCTAAATCAGTTGGTTTTCTAGTTACCCAACAAATAAAATAATCCATAAAATGGCAAGGCTCCTTATCAACTTACCAGCCAAGGTTCCTACAAGGCCCTGCACTTTAACCCTTCCTTTTTGACATCTTTATTAAATTATGTCAATACAGCTTCCTGTCAAAGGTCTCCAAATTCAATATACAGATGACTATTACCAGCTCCTTAAACAGCATGTCCCACCAACAGTAAATAACTTAAGAAACCTTCTTTCTCTGGAAACATGGTTAAATGACTCCCAAGTGCTAATTACCTCCTCCTCTTCACCCCCTAAAATTGGTTAGGAAGATGTATCTAACTTTAATATCCACTCCCAAAAACCACATAGTAATTGAAGTCTCCTAACTCCCAAGTGTGACAAATGACATTTAAAAAGCAGAGCTATATAACCAAGACATTAAAAAATGCATCAAAAACAGAGTTTTATAGGCATAAATCCAATCTAAATACACCCATTAGACTCACACTGACCAATACCTACATTCATGTCTTTATGGAGCGGATATTTTTGCCAGTCTCTCAATCTAACAAGTCAAAACATGAATCTTGTTACAATAAAATAGCCAAAATTTGCAAATAGTTCTGTGCTATACCCATCACTTTATTCCCTTACAATCTCTTAAATGCTTTGAACTACTACTGCACCTATTTTCTAAAGGCCCATAGCATCATTTATAAACCCACTGCCTGCCCTGCCTCTCTATTCTCCATGTCTGCACTCCCAAAAGATCTTTATGATCAGAAGGCAAACATCTTCTGGTAAAAGTCTACACTCATATTCAGTAGCAGAAGCTTGGAAAAGCCATTCTACTAACTTTAGACTTAACCCAAATCATCATGCGTTTAAACATGCATTACAAGAATTTCTAAGTAATGCAGGGATTTACACTTGCTCTAAACTAGGATAAAACTTGCAGCATCTTCACATTTCCTTAATCCCTTCTCTGTATTTCTTTTACCTTAGTCTCTCCATATGCACAATTCCCCATTTCTTGCATACTTTTTACAATCTTTTTTCTCTCCATATTTTTCTCTCTCAGTAGTGTTTGCATGCCTTTGTCCAATTAATTCCCTTAAATCAAAAATTGCCACCACAAACCATATTGCTCATGATTAAAATTATCCTATTGAAAACTATATACTGAGTGATTATATATATAAAACTGTACTTTGCATTTTGAATTGGTCATGTATTCGAGTTTTATTGCTGATGTATTCCTTTTGGCCTATTAACAGACAATAGGGTACTGATTTTAGACATTGTACAGGAGCACATAACCTTACCACATTTTAAAATTAAATGTTCGCATAATTTCAGGATTCCAGTTTGTGCATGTTATAAAGAAGTTACACAAAAACATTTAAACAGTCAGCTATACTTTCATCGGATGTATATTAAAAACAGATTCGATTTTTTTATTTATGACATTTGTTTACCGGGAAGAGTGCCCATTTTCAGTTGAGGCCCAGGGAGAATAGCTTCAATAGATTAATACAATAAGGAAAACTGCATTACAATCCAGCGGTGGCTACTGCAAGGTAGTTACAATATTTACTAGGGTTTCTACTATACAAATGGTAGCAGTGAAGTGGTGCAACTTACAGCTATAAAATGTAGTATTACAATAAAACAAAATGACAAAGGTGTTTTAGAAGCATAAAAGTTTAATTAAGAAGAGAGCAATACAAGGATGGATAAAAAGGGAGAGAGGGTTAGGCAACAGCATTAGACAAGGTACAACAGGTGCAAATCCAGTTGGATATTTAAACCTTCTGCTTGTCCAGCACTAAACATCCTACGCATCCTAGTCAGTCATTGTGATCCGATCATCAAAACTCCTATCAGTCAACAATTCTATCAAATCTGCTGGGCATTGGCTGTACTCATACCATGCTACTAAGGCCTAAACTCCTTCTCTGTATCATCAGGTCAATACTGTCCCTCATAGCCTTCAACACTTCTTAAAGACTTTGTATTCAAGAGCCAGCCCTTTCTTGCTCTACACCAGGATAAACTATATCCCTAAATGTGGGAAAATACCTTTTCATACCTTACATCTCCGTAGTTTCACTACACTGACTTCATTACTTCTGTCAATTTCTCTCCCCTGGCTTTCTCTCAAAATAAACCACAAGCCTGTTTCTCTCACTTCTTATTAATAGACTAACATCATTATATGACCACATTACATTTCCTAGAGCAAGAAAGAGGTCACAGTCTGTTGGAAACTTGACATTTTTTTTAACATGTACATTTTTCTATAAACTAACTAGAATTTCTCTAACTATTAAGCCATGGTCATAAAACTTGTATCCACTCTTAAACCAATGTTTTCATATTTCTAATTTGGTATAATTATTTAAACTGCATTTGTTGTTTGTATTTAAGAGACTGTAAAATTAATTATTTTTAAGGTTTTGTAATACTCCGAAGCTTTTTTCCCAGGTTCTCTGCTGAAGATGGGCTCCCAACCCAGACTTTCCCAGTAATCAAACATCTAAAAAATAAATAGTAGTAAAACTGAAAATTGTCTGTATGCGTTGGAAGTGGGGTGGATCAAAAGTTAAATCGCATGTATTAAAAAGTGTGCTATTTAAGGAACATCAGAAATCATACACAATGCAAGGTGTACAAATCACATACATCACAGAATGATAAGCATATTTGGGTTCTTCCACTTTAATACCAAGTATTTATAGGTTCATAGGTGTATACTAGGCTAATGGTCCTGGGGCCTTTACAAGCCTAGCCATAGGATTACCCTGGCATCGTGCCACCTGAACTTGGTTCCCAGTGCCTGTCGAGTAGAGCCACTGGAGTTATCCCTGGGGTGAATTTTCTATTTCCCAACCACTCAGAGATTGCTCTTGAAAAGGGTCAGCAAGGTGCTTTGCTTAACATGTATGGGAAGTCTATTCCATAGCATGGGCCGTCTCTGGGTTATAGGCTTACCATTAGGCAAGACAGCAATTCAGGTTGTAGCCTGCTATAGGTCCCCAACCATGTCCCAAGACTCACACCCCACGTTCCTAAGCACCCTGGAGAATATTAGGGTCCAACCTAACACTTTCATACTGGGCGACTTCAACTACCCCACCACTAACTGGGAAAACTATTCATGTAACAATACACCTGCCCAACGCTTCCTGGAATTCATCAATTCCAATGCCCTGGACCAGCTCTTTCTTACCCCCACTAGAAGCAACATCCTTGTCCTGGTCATTACTAACATGGGCAACTGTTGCTCTACACCAGTAGTCAACTCCTCCCTGGTTAGATCCAACCACAAACTAATCACCTTGGAAATGCACATCCCTCCCACCCACCCACAAAGGTAACCACCATGAAAAACTTCTCCAAAGCTAACTTTGGGCTCCTATAAACAGAAGTGGCTAACTTCACAGCACCCATGGAAATGGAGAATAGTTGCAGGACCACCAAATTATACAATAATGCACTGTATGAAATGCATGGGTCTCACCATACCCGATAGAACCAAGACGCTCTCCTCAAAAAAAAAAATGAAGCCAGTCTAGTAGTCCTGTCAAACAAACTACAACAGAAAGAGGAAACTGATGCAGAAGAAATCTCATTCCCTCTGTACCACATGCTCCAGAGACCAACAGAACATGCTGGAGGGGGCAGGTTCATAACCCAGAGACTGCCCATGCTATGTATAGACTTCCTATATATGTCAAGCAGAGCACCGCACTGGCCCACTGGCCCTCTTCAAGAGGAATCTTGATGAGTGGATGGGAAATAGAAATTCTCCTCGGGGATCACTCCAGTGGCTCTACTTGACAGAGGCACTAGGAACCAAGGTTGGGTGGCATGATGCCAGAGTAATCCTATGAGCTAGGCTTGTAAAGGCTCCAGGTCCATTAGCCTAGTATACACCTATGAACTTGTCCCTCCAGTACGTTCTATTGATTGTGGTAATGAGGATGAGGTCTCTGCAGGGTGTGGGGCAGAGGAATTGGGATTTCTTTAGATGTAGCATTTCTAACAGAGTTGAATCAGACATGGCTTTGTAAGTCAAGCAGAGATGGCCTCTAAGTAGGCGATATGAGATGGAACAGTTTTTTTTTTTTTTTTTCCTTCGAGTCTGTCCATATAGGACAAGTGTTTAAGGCCTAGGATTCCCTTTGTGAGGTACTTTTGCAGGTGTCTAGTGAGGTACATGCCAAATGTGGCATTGTACTCTATGATTAGCTTAATGGGGGAAGAGTAGAGGGAGACAATGACCTCGTTCTTTGTGGATGCAAAACCCTTAGTAATGGGATGTGCCACATAGGACTTTCTGACCACAGTCATTTAGAGGCACTATCCACTGATTCACTTCTCCGGGGTCCTTACGTCTTTCCCATAGGTTCATAGGTAAGTACTGGGCTATTGGCCCTAGGACCTATATAAGCTTAGCCAAAAAATGTACCCTGGCTTTCGCCACCCAAGAAAATTATTTTCCTGTGCCCCTGTCGAGCAGAGCCACAGAAGTGACCCCTGGGGTGAATTTCCTATTTCCCATCCAATCATCAAGATTTTTCTTGAAGAGTGCTAATGAGAAGCTCTGTTTGACATAGCTAGGTAGTCTGTTCAAGAGTATGGGAAGTCAATGGGACAGGAATCTATCCCTCCAGCATGCTCTGTTTATTGTGGTGACAAGGTTTAGGTCCCTAGAGCGTGTAGCTCAGAGGGATTGGGATTTCTTTAAGTGGAGCATGTCCAACAGCTCTGGGTTAGACATAGCTTTGTAAGTTAGGCAGAGATTGCCTCAGAGTAGGTGATATGCGACGGAGTAAAGCTGGGGTTTTTTTGAGATGGTCAGCGTAGGGCACCTGTTTGAGGCCAGTAATCCTCTTTGTGAGGCATTTCTGTGGCCTTTCCAGTTGTTGTAGATGTCTTGTGAGGTACATACCAAAAGGGGCATTTTAGTCTATAATGGGTCTAATGAGTGATTAGTAGAGGGGAACAATGACCTCTTTTTCTGGATGAGAAACCTTTTGTGATGAGGTGAGCCACGTAGAAGGATTTCCTGACCACTGTGGTGATGTGATTATCAAAAGGAGAGACTACTATCCACCTGTGTCCCAAGGTCTCTATCACATTTTTGGCATTAAGTAGACTACCAGCTATGTGGTAGTTCATGGCTACAGAGTTTTTACCAAAGGGGATGACAATACACTTTTTGGCATTGAGCTTCAGGCCATGGCTTTGACACCAGGCATTTGTCTCCGTGAGGCCCTTTTGTAGTATGTCCACATCATTAGGAGTTTCGATTATGGCTCCTAGTTTGCAGTCATCTGCAAACTGTGTTAGCCAAAGACCTTCTGTGTCTGGTATCTACTTCTCTGAAGTACAGGCTAACAGGAGAGGACCCAGGACTGAACCCTGTGGTACTCCACTTGTCACTGGTCTGAAGTCGGATTTGGAGTCTGCTACTTTCACAGTGTGGGTTCTGTCCATGAGCCAGTTGGTAACCCATCTTGTGACATAGGGATTTATACCTAGTTTAGTGAGCTTATCTATAATTCCAAAGTGGGGGATGGTGTCAAAAGCCTTGGTGAGATCTAGATAAGCTGTGTGAACCACCTTACCCTCATCTATGGCTTTGGTGACTGCTTCAAAGAAGTCCGTCAGGTTTAGGAGACATGATCTGCCTTTTACAAATCCGAACTGGGTAGGGTCCAAAGTTTGGAGATTACCAATGTCTTTGTTTAGGAGTTCCATGATGACCCGTTCCATGGCCTTGCAGGCCAGGCTCGTTAGGCTAATGGGTTGGTAGTTCCCTGGGTCCGTCGTGGCTCCCCCTTTGTGGAGTGGGATAACAGTCGCGGTGTGCCATTCAGTGGGCACAAAGCCTGAGGTGAGGCTATGACTGAACATGGTACTTAGGGTGCCAGTTCATTCTGTAGTTCATGTACAACGCAGCCTGGGATATTGTCAAGTCCCATGGATGCCGTGTTCTTGGCTTTGGAGAGTGTTTTTTTACCTGTGCAGCCATGATTACAGAAATTTTGCATTCTTCCAGTATAGAGATGGGCCCTCTAGGGGGTGAGAGGGGGGTAAAGTTAGCACTGAACCTGCCAGGATTTTGGCAATATCAGTTGGTTCTGTATATTTAGTGCCATTGTGCTGTAACTCAGAGCAGATCTGAGTGTTGCCATTGAGATTCTTGACATAGTTATAGAATGCTTTGTGGTTGCCTTTAGAGTCAGTGGTAATTTTGTTTTTGTAACTAGCTTTGGAGGATTTTACAAGGGATCTCAGCTTCTTACTGAGGTTGACCAGGGAGTTCCTTCAGTCATGGGATTTTACAATTTTTTGCAACAGTTTCTTTCTTCTGTTGTAGAGTTTATGGCAGAGGACCACCAGATTGGCTTCCTTTTTTTGGAGGATAGCATCTTGGTTCTTTTAGGGATAGCATGATCCATGCACTCGTGTAAGTGCTTATAAAGTGCATTTGTGTAGGATTCAGCAGTTGTACCTCTATTGTCCGTCTGCATGGGTGTCATGAAGTTTGCCACTTCCATCTTGTGAAGTTGGCTATGGAGAAGTTTTTTACGGTGGTTTCCCCTAATTGGGGGTGGGATGTGGATGCCTAGGGTGATTAGCTTGTGGTCAGATCTGACCACAAGGAATTGACCTCTGGTGTGGAACACCAGTTGCCCATGTTGGTAATGACCAGGTCTAGGATACTGCTGCCCATGGTGGGGGTGTGAATAAGTTGATCCAAGGCATTGGAATTTATGAATTCTAGAAAACGTTGAGCAAGAGAGTTGGTACACGAGTAGTTTTCCCAGTTAATGGTGGGGCAGTTGAAATTGCCCATTATTAGGGTGTTAGGTTGTACCCCTAATACTTTCCAGTGTATCAAGAAATGAGGAGTGGGAATCCTGGGGCATGGTGGTGGTGGTGGTGGTGGTGGTGGGGGGGGGGTCTGTAGCAAGCTACAATTTGGACTGCGGTCTTGCCCAGAGTTAGTTGAACTTGGATAATCTCGGATGCATTATGCTGTGCAACTAGCCTGCAGGTGTGGATATCCTTAATGAATATAGACACCCTCCACCTTTAGTGCTTTGTTCCGGGTTAGGAGGCCGAAAGGTGTGGTATGAATTATAGCCTGGTAATGAAGGTGTGCTCTCTGGAGCTTTGAACCAGGTCAATGTCACTGCACAGATGTCAATGTTCTCCATTTTAAGGAGTACCTCGAGTGAGTGCATTTTGAGGTTTAGACTTCTAGCATCGAGTAGCATTACCCTCAGATTTTGCTTGCTTGTACCTGTTACGGTGGTGAATTTGTCATTTGAACCTTGCCTAAAAAAGGCACTATAGGGGTATTAAGAGCCTTAGCCAGTATCCGGAATCCCAAGGGCGACAGGTGCAGGCCATCTCTGGCAAAGCATCGTGGTCTGTCGATCATGTCGTCCCAGGCAGACAAATACTGGATCCCCTTAGAATGACACCAGCTTAGCCAATTGTTGAAGTCAATCATTTTGTCCTTGTACTGTGGCATCATTCTGGGTGATGGCAGGATGCTACTCAGGGCCAGGGTCATACCCGACTGGGCTACAAGATCAGAGAGCTCCTCCATGTCTCCTTTCATGTAGTCCAGGGAGGTATGTCTCAGGACATTCACACCAACATGGACAATGACAGTGTCATATTTGTACTTGTTGTGGAGTGATCTGAGTGCTTGCATTATGTGGCAGATCCTGGCACCTGACAGGCAGTTGACAGTGACTTTCTCCTTGTTTAGCATGGTGAGTGGAACATCAGTGTGCCTGACTATAGTCACCTATGACTAGAGTGTTGGGTACGTTGTTATGCCTTATGGGCTGTGATTGAGTGGCACACTGAGTTTGTGGGCTGTGTCATTTGGGTTGTGTTTGGGGGTGGAGTTTGCTTGCATTTCTGCTTTGGAGGTCCCTGATGCTTGGGCAGGTTTTTATTGAGAGCCTCCGTAAATGTAGGCGTGTGTTTTGTGTAGTTTCTCACTTTTTCTGGAGAAGATTTTTTTTCTGCCTTTCTGAGCACCTAAACTTAAGTGGCCAATGCCAGAAGCCTGGTCTGTGCTTTGACACGTTACATGCCAAGGTGTATACACTGGCTTGGAACATCCATCCATGAAGCCCTGATCATCTGCAGGTTTAAAGTTCAGCTCTGGGCTAATGGGCTATTCAGAGAGCCACTGGAATACCACAAGGAGATTTAAAAAAACTCTCACTTTGTGACAAGATTTTACTAGAGGCTTAAACTTGGCTGAAATTATAAATTTTAAATGGATGAGCGAGTTTTCCCCTCAATGATCCGTTTGTGGTAAGCTATTACAGGAAACGGAGTACTCATTTATATTGGGAATCCTGCTGAAGATTTTTCGGACACCAGCCATAGTTCATATTTGTATCCCCCAACTACTGGGATCTTCTGGAAAGGTCAGTAGTGTAACAATGCAGGCAATAATTCTGTCACATCCAACTGTGCTAATCATTTTCCACAAACAAGTTAAGCATTTTTGACCCCAAGTTACTGTCACCGAATGCATAAAATTAAAAGGCGACAGCTTTGTTCGGCTGTACAAATAAGAATGCCTACTGGCTATTGGTGTCAAACTCTTCTTCACCCCCCAAAAAAAATCTACCAGTACTACACTCTTTGTCATGAGCATTATTGTCATTTAGAGAAACAATAACAAACAGGTGAGTCAAGGTCAAGTGCATTTTTGATGGGGGCTCATGCACCATGCAGAGGCAAAAGGAGTTAAAAAAAAATAGAAAAAAAAAAAATGAACTGTCAAGTTACTGATGGTCCAACCAACTGTGAACTTTTTCTTGCTGAAGAAAACAAGCGTACATACAATGGTGAATGTGCCAGTCTTAAAGCTCCTCTAACGTTAGCACTCAATTTAAAATTGATGGCCTTGTATGAATGACCAGAGGTTATTAAAACTCCAGGAAACTTCTTTGAGAAATTGATCACTGCAGTCAATGCAGTGTGATTACATCAAGAATAGGCAGCTCAGATGGTGGAGCTAAGAATGTCTTTGGATAACAGTCACTTATCTTGTCTAATACTGTGCGGTTGTTTGTAGTATAGTATAGCTTCATGTAAGTGGTGACAGTGAAAATAACATTCCACCAAAACCACTGAATAGGACATCAGTCCACCGCATGTTCCAATGCAAGACAAGTCTGTCATAAGTAATAGGTTAAGAGGTGTGGGCACATGAATAGGAAATGCTGGCAACTACAGAGTATCACTTTCTCCACATGTGTGGAACAGAGGAAGTCACCGGACTCTGTCAGTGCGCTGTAAAAGTTACTCGTCTGGAGATATAGTTTTACATAGTATGCCTTATCGGTCTGAAGGATAACGAAAGCCCTAACATTAGTCTCCCACCACCACCTGTTTATTACTACACTTTCTTCAGCACTTAGTTTTTCCATTTTTGTTATACCCAGTGCCTTATTACCAAATAGGGCAGAAATGGATTCCAAAACCACAAATACAAAAAAGGGAATCCAAACTGGTAAAGCAGGTCTTAAAAAAAAAAAAAAAAAAAAATGCCAAATGAGAACTTCCACAGCAATCCACATGATAAAAAGTTTAGCACAACATTTAAAGCACTTTCTCCCCACTTAATCTGCAAAGATTCATGTCTCTATATTGTTTTGGTTCATCTAAAAGTACCAGTGTAGATTTTTGATGTTCCAATGTAGTTTCCTGTTATAAACAGAAATACTCCTTTGGCAGCTTCTAGACTGAAATACACTCACTTGAATTTGTAGTTCTCTAAGTGAAAAGAAAGGCCACTGCAATACAAGGAAAAAGCCATCTGGGGTTATATCTAGTGTGCCACTTGCATGACATCTGTCATTTTATCCAGAGGCTGTAATGTATCCATCATAAACCACACGGATGTTTTCGGCAACATTTACCTTGACAAAATATTTTACTTACTATGCAGGTGCAGTTAGTAACTATGGCAATCTTTCTTTTTTGAGCAGGGGGAGGACTGGTGTGTATGTTGTTAATTACTGTACCTCCTTAGGAAAAAATACTGTTACATACGAATGGTGATGTCTTGTATAATATGCATTTATATCATCCATCTAAGATGCACACTGCATCACACATTTTCTGACATGCATAATTTTCAGGATGTCAAGTGGAAATGCATAAAAATTGTTCGTGGATTTGTTTTACAGATTGTGCAACAATGCTCATATTCTGTTGACTTGAATGTGAACAGAACGTTTTTAAGATGTTCCAGAATTATGTCACCCAGGTTATAAATGTGCAACGAGATTTTATAGCACAAGAGGATACTTGAAACATTGCATACTGAAAAGTAGTGGATGAAATACCAGGATAGTACCATAAGGAAAATTGTGCGTTTAACTGGACTGTCACATCTTCAGTTTAGTCTTTTCAAGAGGCTTCGTATAGCAGCTTGCAAATTCTCATTCTTAAACTAATTTATTTTTTTTGTATTTAAAATCAGAAAAGGACAGTGTGTATGTTCTGCTTTAAGGAAATAGAAGTCTAAAGTGGTGGCCTGAGAATAGTTTCTGTACAAGACTGCCCTCTTGTGACAAAATATCTTCTAAATTTAAGGCACTCAGAAATAAGGTCCACGTGTTTTGCATTACAGGATGCTTTATTTTCTTTATGCCACTAGTTTTTTGAATGCCTCTAAAATTTTTCTTTAGAGGTCCAGAATACACTAATATTGTGCTGTTTTTAAGAAAAAAAAAAAGTCTGAATTTAGTTTCGTATTCAGAAACAGTCATGAATCTGAACCACAGATTCAGTCCTACTTCTGTCTTCAACTAGTCTTTTTTTTTTTTTTTGTTAAGCTATTCCCTCAATGCTTTCTTTCCCTGCTATGAAAATATTTCACAAGATGTGGTACCATAGGCTATTGTTTACAATAGGCTTCACTAGGGTGTGAAAAACAATCCTGTTGTCCATAGCCAGCCTTAGGCATAGGCCACCTAGGTGGCCGCCTAGTGCGCCGCTCTGGCAAGGGCACTTTTCCAGTATTTATTTGCTGTAAGTAGACCAGAACGGGGGCACCAAGTGGTGTGGTAGGGGGCACGGTGGACCCCTTTTGCCTAGGGCACCAGTTGACCTAAGGCCACTCCTGTCATCTCCCCAAAAGCAGATCACAGGTCTCTTCTCTTGTAGTGAAGAGTTTAACAAGATCTGCAGCCTGTGACATATCGGGCAGAGTTTTCATTTAAACTCCTTGTAGTTGTTGAAATAGGGACAACTTGAGAGAGAGAGACAGAGAGAGAGACAGAGAGAGAGAGACAGACAGAGAGAGACAGACAGAGAGAGAGAGAGAGACAGAGAGAGACAGAGAGAGACAGAGAGAGACAGACAGAGACAGACAGAGAGAGACAGAGACAGACAGAGACAGACAGAGACAGACAGAGACAGACAGAGACAGACAGAGACAGACAGAGACAGACAGAGACAGACAGAGACAGACAGAGACAGACAGAGACAGACAGAGACAGACAGAGACAGACAGAGACAGACAGAGACAGACAGAGACAGACAGAGACAGACAGAGATTCTCTAGCTTAACCTCATTCTTAACCTGTCAACCTAACATCCTAGGAAAGAATTTTTGTCAAGTTTTCCCATTTATTTGGGCACAGCACCAATGTGTGTGCGAGGTAGACAGACATTATGCAAAGTTTACCTATACTCGAGTTTATATTAGACCATAACTGATGAGATGGCACCCATACTGTATATGAAAAAAAATTGCCAATGAGACCCTGTACATGGAAGCCAGCTCTAACATGTTACTTTACATTTCAATACAGTTCCATTCCAGAGGTACCTTGAATTGCCACAAAACTTTAAATGCGGAAGGACAATATTCCACACATACAAATGGAAACATAGAAAACCACCACAGACACTTCTCTGCCAAAGCACACATTATATTCACAAGATAAGAAGTTTATTTTCAGCACAGCTGTCAACCAAGACCCAGAAGGAACAGAATGTCCATTTGTGTGTACACCTTGGCAGTTATGGTCTGGATTAATTTGGTAACCTCTACAACTTAGATGGCCAGTGTTCAGTTAATAGTAAAGGCACTAGAAAAGCCAAGCAGAGGAGGATAGATGACCAGCTGATAAAAGTGCCACATCCTGCAGAGGGAGTGGAGAGAGGTTGTAGCCATCAATTTCTGTGTAGACTAGTGTAAGCAGTCGGGACTGACAAAAGTGTTGCAGATTCATTGCAGCCACAGAATTCTGAGAAGAGAGTCCCTGATAATGTGTGTGGGATGGGATTAATTCAGTTCAGTTCTTCATGGCAGCAGACTTGGTTCCTCTAGTAGTAGATAGAGAGTGGACTCTGAGGGATACATTTGAATCTAAGGACTCAGAAGATACATCAGAAATGGCAGATGACCTGCTGTCAGATTTATGAATAAACCCTTTAAAAAACAAAAATTTAACAAGACCCCGAAAGCAAAGGATTCCCCTTGTCTCAAGAAGTGATGACTAATTTTGCAATTTGTTGCAAGTGATAATGCAAAAGATTATAGTTTTTTTTTCTCCTAAAACACACACCCACAAAATGTTGTCATGGTAAATAACTGAGCTATAATTTTTAATTACATTTTTTTCCCCGAGATTTCTGAAGATCAGCTTCTTACATTGTGGTATCGCTACTACAGAATCACAAGTGCTTAACGTGTGTTGCACTTGTCAGACTTAGCTGACAACTGTATACTTTTCTAGGAAGTACGAAACTCCTATTGATGCATTTAACAGGATTAGAATAGGACTACACATTAACTTGGGTAATGACACATTGTGGGCTCACTTTTCCAGGTAGGGTTGCCACCTTTTCAAATGGCCAAAGTGGGACATTTTTGGTACAAAAATCAGATTTTACAGGCCGACGCATTTCCACAGTCAGTACAAAGGATAGAACTTTTTTGCCTAAATAAAAGCTTATTCTTGTAGCATTTTAGTTGATTATTCTATTTCTTATAACATTTAGGTATTTTAGATACAGAATGACCGTTTTATGCAACTATTACATAAAATATAGGATATAATTTTGTCCTAAAATCTCAGGACATTTGCCATTTTTACAATTTTTTGTCAGGACACAACTGCCCAAAGAGGGGCTGTCCCTCGCAAAGTGGGACAGGTGGTAACCCTATTTCCAGGATGTCATGTTAGTGGATTTCAGATGCATGAAATTTTCTGGGTCAGAGTTTGTCAAAATAATATGTAAAACAAACACTTTGCATTAAAAGTATATAATCTGGTATTGTACAGGACAAGGAGGATTTATCAGACTTCAAGGGTTTGTTACTTAAAATGTATTGATCACTTTCTGAGACAAGTAAGAGTATGGCAAGAATGTACTTCATGAAAAGATGAGACAGTGGGGGTAGGAGTCATCTTAACTGTAGAATTATACATGTAACACCAAACACACACACACAAACATCCCTCTGTAAAACTGGCTCAACAATCTTTACTTTTCAGACTACAGACATTTTTATGAAACTGTCTTTTCAGGTTTTCAAACATTTACACTTTATAGCCCAGTTTAAGTCGAGTTGTGGTTTGGCAAGGTCCATTTCATGAATGTGACTGCACATCCACTGAGGACATTACTACAGGCGGAGGTTTTTTTTTCTGACCAAGCTGGACTTTGAGGTTTTACATTTATCAAGAATAAGCAGAAATGCAATCTGGGCTTTATGACACTCATTAGGCTTTGGGCTGCCAGAGGGACAATATCCCTTTTCCTCCTTTAGGATTTCTTGAGGTTTGGGAACCATATAGCCATAAAGAGCATATTCCCACTATGGCTAGACACAGTATTCCCCATTTGGTTTCCTCTACATAGAGAGCACAATAGCTTTGCATTCTTTATTGGTTCAATTCAATGAAACATCTTGGTTTTAACTTAGCAAAAAAACGTTATTAGTCTATTTCCCAGGGCTTCCTCAGTGCAGTGGTGGCGATTTCCCCTTTGGAGGTTAAGGACATTTCAGGATTTGGGAAGAATTTAGAATACCCCTATTAGTAAATGGCTGGGAGTTCATGGTTTGGTTAGGATTTATGGACCTGGAGATTTTCAGTCAGGCTGGCTACTAACTGTTTTGCTAGCAGCTTGTGTGTTGACTTCATTCTGGTAATGCATGTTCATGGCACATAGCCCCTCCCAATGCTTGACAAGAGTTCCATTTTTTGAAGATTCCCATGATGCAGTTCTACATCTGTATTCCTTATGTACCTTCTTCCTCATTACTGGTGACAGGTGCTTGTGCTCCGATGTTGTTTTAGGACAGCTGCAAAACTTCAAACCCTTTACTGACTGCTCTGGAAGGTCATGTTCTTGCATAAAGTTGACAGTTCTACTGTATGTACTTCCCTGCTGAAATACGAGAACTTTTCCTGGAGTTTGACAACTTGCATTTGTAGCATTGACTTCAGCAGAAGGGCAAGCAGTGAGAATATTTCCCCCCTTTCAGATAGTAATCATCATGGGGTCCTATACTTGGGGTCCTATACTTCTCAGATTTCCTACTGGTGGAGCTCTCATTTATATTCCCAGACTACTCATTCATTTACAGAATTTAATGCCGAGCTTCATTTAGGATTAATAGATTTGGCTAGAGGACATCCTAACTTAGGACACAGATGTTAAAATAACTTGTATGTGGATATTCCAGCAATAAAACAAAATCAGTTTGAACTTGTACAAAGATTATCTTCCTATGTATTTGTTTAACTCATAGCAACCATTATTATATAGCGATAGTAAGCATATAGTTAGCAAGTGTGAGCATTAATTTGCTTTCTGCAAGAAGTGCAGTTAGGCGTGATCTTCCTGTGGCATGTAACGTCACAGTACCTGTGGCATGTAACGTCACAGTATGCATACTGCAAAGTGCAAGATCTAAAGAGGATGAAACAATGCAAAAAAGCTGAATGTTTAGAGATCATCCAAAACAAAGACTAATCAAGGGGTGTGTGTTGGGGGAACATGTACATCATTTTAATCACTCAAAAGGAAAGGAAAAAGATAGTATGTCTGTGGGGTATAGGGGATATTTAGTCACTGCATGCCCAACTACCAATCACAAAACATGCTAAATGAAGATTCCATATAATATTACTGGCCAGATTGCTCAGAAATAGTGGGAAAAGCCCTGGAAGCTTAATGTTTTATTAGACACTCCTGAAAAAGTGATCAATAGTCACAATACTGAACATTCAGAAATGAGAGAAGGAAAGTTTTGAATTGGTTAAGGGGGACGACGAAGGTTTGGTGCATTCCAACACATTCAGAAGGTACAGAATGGTAGGACAGTGGCAGTGACCAGACTCACCAGAACACAGGTTTCTGGGACAGGAATTGAATAATTTACATAGTTACTTAGGTTATATATGATGTATAGCAATATATGTGAAGTATAATTTTGTTCATGTTAAATTTGTTAATACAGTTTGATTCATTTGTATAAATGTAAATTTGCCTATGTCACAAGTGATAATTCAAACAAAGGTGTTAAAAAAACAAAAACAAAAAACAAAAAAGGACGACGACTGGGGGAATGAGAATTCTTTGGATCAAGCTGTCCAAAACCCTACCAGGGGCAGCAATGTACTCTCCATGGTTACCACCACACTCTTAAAGACTTAAAAACCTTTATGACTGTACGGTGATGAAATTGCAAAATTGTCATTTTAACCCCAAAATAGAGCAAGGACATATAGCCACCCAAGCCAAGGATCTGTAAGCTCATTTAGATAAATGCAGCGATATGGTTGCCCGCACTAGAAACGTGCGCTGTAGCAAAACCCCCTAGTAATCAGAGATAAATTAACCTTGTAACAGAAGAGAGGAACTGCTTAAACTACCTAATAAGGCCAGACCTCTGATGAAATGACAACATAAAAAATGTCTCGCAAAGAAATTGAAGGCAAATATTACTTAGGGAGAGGGTTGGTATGATGGTTAACCTCATCTATACAAAGTGCAGTTCGATGTTCAATTTGGACTACTGATTATTGGCTAGGCTTGCAGTAGTCAACAGACTTGAGGATATAGGTTCATAGGTAACTACTAGGCCAAGACTAGCAAAGCCTCCATTGAACGTGGGCTTGTTTCCAAGGATAAGGGAAATTATACATTTTTTTCCTAATGTAGCTGAAGTAAGGAATAATTCACATCACTGGTCAGAACTCTTCTGGAATCACACCTCCTAGTAAAATCCTAACATCGCCAACATATTGGCCAACAGCTTTACTTACAACCCCCCCCACCGAAATCTTCATTTCCTTTCCCAAACTATCTTCAGGGCCCTATTTTTAAAAGTCTCTCCAAAACCAAAAATACTTCAGTGGGTCCCGAAAACATTATGGGTTGTCTTATAAACAAACAGTGTCAAGCAGGCCTTTGCTGATCCCCCCTCCTTAAATTGTTCAACTAAGCCTTCTCACAGGCTATGCTCCCAATCAATGGTGCATTGTGGTGGGGGATGCTCCTTCATGAGGGCAGCCCCCACCACTGACCCAAGCAACCCTTTAGCCTTACTAGTCCTGCCTGCACAGTCATGGAATACATCATCACAGATGTCATAAACAAAGACATCAAGCTTGATACACAAGAACTTTGACCAAAGACAGGTTATGCCTTCTTAATCTTGCATCGTTAAAAAGGTCACCCAGATAATGGACAATAGTTACACTGTCTATCCGGATCTAGCAAAAGCATTTAATGCCATTCCATATTATTTTATTTTACATTTGTTGACCGGGCTAGTCTAACTGGATACATGTCCATTTTCAGTAGAGGCCCGGGGAGATAAGCTCCAAGGTATGACAATGAAATTAATACAACAACAACTAAGGAAACATGAGACAAACAAATAAATCTTATTTACAGTACCTATTACAGGTCATCACAGTAAAATTTACAGTTTAGAATATAGGCATAACAGTATGCTAGTACAATCAAGATATTCTAGAGATAGATAGTATAATAGTTAATAGGAAGGAGTGGCAGTTAATGAGTAGACGGGGTAGGAAGAGCAAAGTATTGAGACTCAGACTAGTCAGGTTTAGAACAGGGGCATAGGGGCATAACCAGTGTGTTTTCAGGAACACTTTCAATTTGTTTTTGAAACACGACAGTGAGGGAAGTGTGGAGAGTTCATTTGGGAGGAGATTCCAGGCTTTTCCCACAATATTAGAAAAAAGGGAGTCTCCAGCCTTGTTGTTTGGTTTAGTGGTATGTACTAGAAGTCTCTGAGAAGACCTTAAGGATTCCAGGTTTTTATAGGGAGTGATGAGTGTGGAAAGAATAGGAGTTTTGGAAGGTTTGTAAAGAGTGTTGTGGGCTATAGTTAGTTGATGGAATTTAATCAGATTTTGTAGTTCAAGCCATCCCAGCTGCTTTAAATTAATGCAGTGATGGGTTCTAAATGGGTTGCCTGTTGCAAATCTGGCAATGTTATTGTAAGACATTTCCAATTTGCTAAGATTATTTTTAGATAGGTTAGTAAAAATAGGTGAGGCATAAAGAAGAGAAGAGATTAGATGAGTGTGTGCTATTGTGGTTCTAGCTGAAGGTAGGAGGAAGGATTTTATGCTAGAGAGAGCCTAGCTTTTTGTTGACAGTTTTTATATTGTTGTTAATATGGATATCAAAGTTCAGATTGTTGTCAGTGGTGACACCTAATAGTTTGGTGGTTGGTGAAATGCAAAAAAAACTAACAGCTTGAAATATAGATCACTATATGATAATATGGATTGCAAACTGGATAAAAGACAGAACACATTGTCAGGGTAAATGATGCCACCTCCAATAACAAAAGATGACCAGTGGTATTCTGCAGGGGGTCTATATTGGACCCCTTCATTTTGGGATCTCTCTGGCTGAGTAAGTTTGCAAACTTGCTGTACTCAATCAAATGGAACTACCAAGCAATGAGAAAGGGTTCAAATTAAATCCAGAACTTCTTTGGAAAACAAGTTGCTACCACTTACTGCATCAATGACACTCCAAAGAGAGTCTTCAGTGACCCAAGCCCTGGGCAGATGATTGCCAGTCCTTTGATCACCATACAGTAACAGTTGTCAGAATCTTTCTATACAATATCAATCACTGCGTTATAGTTCTTGTGTACTCTCCCTTTGTTAGACCATTATATGGGCACTTTGGCATGTATCTCACTAGACGCATCAAAAAAATTTAAGACCACAGAGGTACACAACAAAAATAATCTCAGGACTCAATCATCTCAACCAATTGCAAAAGGCTAGAGAATTATTATTCAGTGTCAAACACAAGTTTGAGGGAATACTTTCATGCTCTCCATGCCCTCAAGGATCCCTTTATCCAAGGCTTTTTTTTTCCTCAGGTGTGTCATACAGTATTGTCAACACTAGAGCAAGAGATACAAATCTACATCAGGGAATAAACACAAGCTGAAAAGATGAATCATTCGCTACCTCCCCCTTGTATGTCATACAGTACAACTTTCTGTCTGCCTTCAAACATAGCTTAGATAATGCAAGTTTAAAATAGCTTTAAAAAGGTATGTAAATTAACAGTGCATTTATGACAAGCACCTGATGCTTTATACAAACGGGCTAGAATATATTTTTAGGACAATTAAAATATTTGGTTTGAAGGTTACAGGGAATATTCATATGTCGGTTTTCTTTTCAAAGCTAGTCTCAAGGAAAAGCTATGAATGAATTGGATTTCCAGGTACTTTAAAAAAAATATTGTCCAAAAAAAGAGTGTGTGAAGTCAAACAGAGAGGTAGCTGGGGAATGCTCAGTGTTCAATTGCTTTTTTCAATTACTTGACAAAATGTTTAGGCAGCACTTTGGGGACAGACTTTCACTCAGATGTAAAATATGAATATTTACACCATACTTAAAGGAACTTGCTATTAGACTCACGAGATTACTACCAGATGTATAACACATTATGTCAGAAGGTGGTATCTATTCAGGTAAAGTGAGACTCTATCCATATATCTTGTAGGACCCTGAAGAGAGACTTACAAGGGCTCTTTGGAAGTTCATACAAAGTCCTAATGAATTGCCACTTATTCTGAAGCAACCATTAACTTATCAGGGAGGCCTTGAGAAGTAAAGCAGGGAAGAAATATGAATTTGTGTCAGTGTCAACTGGATATATCAATGTTTGTGGGCAAATGGATAATAGTCAAAAATATGGTGGCTTTCCAAATGGATAATAGTCAAAAATATGGTGGCTTTCATATTTTCTAGCAGCTCAGAAGCAAAGATTTTTTTTCTTGAGAACATGCAAAATTAAATAAAACATCTGGGTCACATGATCTGCGAGGTAAATAGTACAATCAGGGAGTTCTAATTCATCTCTCTAAAATTAAAGTCTTGTGGTGGTGCTGCGGTATTGTTGTCGCCTCACAGACGTTGCCCGTTCGATTCTCAGTTAGAGCGTCTTCTGTGTGGCGACATGTGTGAATGGGTGTTCCTTCGTTGAAGGTTGTGCGTTAGGCCCAGCAAGCCAGTACGTAAAAATCTACTGCCAATCATTAGCGGACCGGAGTTCCGCTGTGGCAACCCCTAACCGGGAAAAGCCGAAAGACACAAACAAACCAAGAAATGACAAAAATGGAAGATCAAATATGAAATCAGGGAGCTGTAAATTAAATACATTTTCAATGCAAACTTGTACGGCATAGTCTATTGTACCAATCTACCCTTTTCAGTTCTACAATCTTTAACTTAAGATAACTTCTTCCAACTACTCACACTATTGTCCAGCATCCTTCCTGCCACTAAACTATCCTATCATTCTCAGATACAGCTGTGTGTTGTCCAAATATTACACAAACTTCACTTTCTAAATGAGATTCATCTTAATGTAAATACTGCATATACTCATTTTTATCTAATGACAGTATTTCACAGATGTGAAATTTTCATTAAACTCTTGCTATCATACATTAACTGCAATTCTGACTTTGTATTCCAGGGCGGAGACTAAAACTTGTCATATATGATCAGCACTCTACAAGGAAAAACAAATTTTAAAATTAAGAGAGACTGACTACCTTTCTACCAGCACCCTTCCCCCATCCTTTCTCAACAATGTCAGACTACTACATGCATTACATATCAATATGCCTACAAAGAAATCAGCTGTTAAGTAGACGTTCCTTGCTCTCAGGTGAAGATTTTGGGAAGGGAAGATTATTATTCAGGTCTGGTATGTGTAAGAGTTTTTTGGTCTACACTGACATAGTTGGGCTCAATGGATGAGTTTTACAAATCTAGAGAGACACTAGAGATTCTCGGTCACTTTATGTCACCAACTTTTTTCCAGTGTCAAAGTTGGTGAATAGAGGCAACCTCTTCATCTACAAAAAGTAAACCATCCCGTGTTACAGCTGTCTTATTATAATGCTTGAACAATGTACAAGCAGTTATGCAATCGTGCTATGGGAGAAGGGTGCTGATCTGTAGTACAGTTTTATGTATTTGTTTTATAAACACTTGTTTAATGGCTGCCTGACTGGGCCCAAAGGTACCCATTTTCAGTGGAGGTCCAGGGAGAAGTTCCAAGGCAATGGAATAAGTAAATACAACTTGGGGGCAAAATATACAAGGCGAGTTTGAATTGTATGTGGACAGCTATGTCTCTAACTCCTTGTTCTTGTAATAAAAGAGAGATTTGGAATTCAGCATGGATGAGCTGCGGAAAGTATCTTATTAGAATAAAAGTAGTAGTCACAATTTTAGGGAGTAGATGATGTATGTTTATGTATTACTATTATACAGCCTAAGCAGTGCACTAGCAGTGTGTGCTAATGCTAGTGGAGAAGGGGCCGTGATCTATGCCTATTTGTTGCAGTTATTATAATGGCCCTCCTTTACAGTAGCATAACAAATAGGATGATGCAAGCTAAAGGAGGCAGAGTGCTGGCAGACTGCTGGAGTGAACAAGCAGGTTTGTCTGTTAATAGCATACATGATTTAAATGGAACATGGAAAGCCAAAAAGGGTTACAAAAATGTGTGAAATGGATAATAATCCATATATAAAAATGCAAGAATGAAAGCAGGAATGTGCAAGCTAACCATAAACATTATAGGCAAAACTGTTTTCAGCAGCATACTCCCCGTACAGGAAGGTGGTGTTAAAACTAAAATTTTGCTGATTTTATTTAATATTAGGACGATCATCCTGTTCAGATAAAATGATGCCTTTGTTGTACTTTTAATGCCCTGCAGGTTATGCAACATTTTCTGGATAATGATACATAGAAAATGCAAGTCTTACTTGTGTAAGGTGTTGTGAACCACCTGAATAAAGATCCATAATAGTTTACAGAGGACTTGAATCCAGTATCAACATGACCATAGTCTAGATGCACCAGATTATTTTTTATGAAATTTGTCCAGCTATGAGGGAACATGGGTGCCATTTATAGCTTGTATTAATTTATTTTATGGTTCTTCTTAAAACTAAATCTATGCATAGCCATACTTTTTCTAAAATAAACTGTTTTATATTTTGGATAAACGGATAATCTAGATTTTACACATGGAGGTAGCCTTTTTTTCTTATGCAAAGGAGACCTATATGACACCAAACTTTTTTATTGGGTATGAATAACCAGTTTAGACTTGATCTAATTGGGTACACTCTAAGTATGAAAGGAATTTACAGTCTTGGAACACTCAGGCCAATAAATTTGAGAAGTTACCCAAATTATCAGTTTTGTGCAGGGTGGTAATTCTCATGTACAGTATTTTCTTTGCCACCATATGTTGAAATCATGTAATGCGATATAAGAAATGTGGGGAGTTTTTAACGAATGTTATAATCTGTGCCTGGTATCTAACAGTAGAAGCACAAATCCGAGAGAGGGGCCAGCCACTCAGAACTAGGGCGAATGCCTATAGAAACCAAATTATAAACAGAATGACTGACCAGCTAGTGTTCTCATGCTTTTTCTGAGTCTGATCATTCTCTATCCTATATAACCATTATGGTTCCAAAAGGCCATTTCTGTTCACCTTTGGACAAAATAAAATTGGTGGTTTTAAACTAATTCAGTTGTTCAGTATGGCAATCATTTTGTAACATGGATATTGGCTTTGTGATACTATAGTACTTTTCCCTCTGAACATATAACAACTGACGTACACACGTAATGAAGAACAATTTTTTTTCTGTTTTATGTAATGCATGATTTTATAAATATACCCTGAAACCAGACTATTGACAATCTCAGAATGTTGACACTAACCATTAAGATTAGTGGAGTGTGTGCTGACACATTTTATTCATGACAGGAAAATAGCTGAACAAGACAGTCTGTCTTGAGACTTTTTTTTTTTTTTTACAATGGCAATCATTCCCTCTCCCTCCTCTAGAGAGAGAGGTAAGTTAACATTGACGTGGTCATCCCCTAAAAATGAAGCAACCTCTTCCCACCCCCATCTATGCAAGCACTGTGTAGCACTTGGTTGCACATTTGCAAGGTGCAACAGCCAGAGGAGTACACTGTATGCATGTGGGTGTAGTGGGGTGGGGGGCTGTCCCTGTATATGATGCTTTATCTGCACAAGATGGTTGAACTATGATTGTGCACATCCATTACTTATGAGCCATGTCCCTAAATGTGTTTTCTGTTATCTTACAAAAATATATAAGGAAAATGTACGTCTTTTCTGTTAAGGACCTTGATGTCAGCAGATTTATGAGACTGTGCCCTGAAATGCAGCGTATATGTGAACTGTAATTGACCATTTTAACATGTGTATTGAAATATAAATTTAAAGTGTAAAATATATATTCCTCAGGAAATGTCATTCGTTTAATGAAGATGTTTGTGACTACTTTTAATGAATATCTGTTATTCTATAAAGAAGATTTGAGAAGGGGCCTGGCCCTTTTACTCCTGAAGTCTCTCTACATTTGAATCCTTTACAAAAACAAGTACTCAGCTGTCACTACTCAATAGAGGTTCTGATGAAGTACTGATTTTTTGTACCATATTCTTCCTGTGTGAATATACTGATATATAGTAGAAATGGTAATTGTTTGCTACAGACCCTCATCTCTGCATAAAACTATTTCTAAAATCTTTATTCCAGAGTTAGTCTCCACCAGTGGTTTTAACTGTATTTTTAGTGCAGTCTTTCATATGACACTATTCTCTGCAAATCAACATATTTCTAGAACCGGACGCATTAATGTGATATCTTTCTGGAAACCACACTGCTGCTCAGATGTAGCATCGTCTATCTATTCGCTGACTACATATTTGCTATTTGATATGCTGAGTTTGCTTACAACACAGCATGTCCATATAATGCCGTTGCAAGCAGTACTACATATATTTATGCTGCTTTAAGTGCCAGTATATTAAACTTTGAGGAGTCTAAGCCATTAGTAATGCATACTTTTAAAGCCCTATACGTCCTACTTTGGTCTTAAGCTTCCTAGAAATTCTTAATTTCTAATATTCCTAGAAAGTCTTGTTCCACTTAGCTAACCAAAGCTTGGAGTTTATTTCATGGGAGAATAAGAAATAACAGAATAAAGCAAACTATTCCATAAATGTAACCTCACAGTGTTTTAATCTGTGTTAGACTGATGAGATGCAAAGCTATTGTTAGTATTGAATTTCTGCAAATTTTATTCTTGATGATCAATAATGCTAATTTAAGTAATTGAATGTTTGCAGAGACCCTGTCCTCTAACTTGGCATTGCATTTACTGAGACCAGAAACTTTCTTGTGGCCAATCACCATATAGTATGCAACTGGAAAGTCTGTGAACCTAGGACTGGTTTTCCATTTTTTTAAGTAGATGAAATTTGGTTGGGCCCAAGCCACATGACGAAGTACCAAGGCACTACAGATTTCACTTTTTACTACCCCCCCCCCCCCAATAAATCTTTTAGTTACTGATAATTCTTATAATAAAATATAACATTTAATAATCTTTGCAGCATCTGTTTAAAACACAACTTTATCAGGTCGTGGATGTGAATAACTGCTCAATTGTCCAGCATGTATACTTTCAGAAGGAAAGCCCTCAATGTCTCTCAGAATATAATGCATCACGGTGAAGATCACCACAACATTAAATTTACAGCCGAAGTCAGACTATCATTAAAATGTGATTGTTTAAAATTGTTTGGTTCATATGTAGGTGCTAGGCTATTGGCCCTAGGGCCTATATAAGCCTAGCCAAATGGCACCCTGGCTTTTGCCAGTCAAGAAAATTATTTTCCTGTGCCCCTGTCAAGCAGAGCCACAGATGTGATGCCTGGGATGAAGCTAAGGAAGGCCCCTTTCATATGGATACTAGGGACACATGCTGAAAAGACAAATTGCAGATTAGGATAACAAATTACAGGAAAAAGTTTGCCTGAAACTTATGTCCTGAAGTAAGGCTTGTAGTATAGTAGGGTAAAGAATGTTTTAGCACTACATTAGAATTTGGTAACCAATCCAAAAAGCTTATAAATATAAGACAAAAAAGGAACTATCGTAAGTACTTGGCAATCAACTGAATCATTTCCCTCATTTACATTATAGACACCTGGGATAACCTTCTTGGTGAAAGGAAAGGGTAGCCAATATGCTGTAATGGGTTCTGTCATCCCATTGCAGTTTCCTTAGTGATGGAGGAACCATTCCAGAGACACTTTTTTTAAGCATGAGTCTTTTGTCTGTATCTTTGCTTTTTCTGGATGTGCTGAGCTCCCTTGATGTCCAAGCAGCCCATCTCTGGCCCCATTTTTGTTGTGCAGTACCTGTATAGAGACATGGATCCAAAACTGAGACCTTTCTGAGCCAAAACAAAAAAGAGCATTACTAATCAAGCCATCTTATTTCACTCGTATATGGTGTATCTAGAAAAATCTTTTATAGCAAAAATGCTTGCTAACTAATATGTTATGTACTATTTTGGGAGAGGATACCCTTACTGCAACCATACCCAGGCCATCAGTTGTGTCTCTCATCTAATTGCATTTAACTTATGATAGAAAATTTTAAAAATGATCTCTGCATTTGGAAGCAAAGGAAATTACTTTCACTTTTGCTTTATTGCTGACCTTTCTGTATGTTTCTGCAAGTAGCTGCCTATTTATTAGATGTGATCAAATAAATTACCTGCACAGGTAATGGAACATTCCATGATCTCTGGTTTTGACTGAGTGTTAAGTATAGACTTTTCAAGCCTAGTAATGCTGCCATCAAATTTATCTGATGTTACTGACCAAACCGGTCTGAGAGTTAATATAATATTATATGGCTTGAACATTGTTTGAAGATCTATGGGTTCTTTCTGGTGGGTATGAAAAGCACTTGTGCCCATTCTGATGGAATATTCTGCTATATTAACTATTTTAAGTGCCCAGTTCTAGGAAAACAAACATGTAAGATTCTGCTGCATTCTCTCGGATGCTAGTTTTAAAATCACTATTTTGTCTTTGTCATTTGTGTTTTTGTTGTTCATAGGCTATGTAATTTGATCATCTTGTGAAATGCTAAGTATTTCATAGTGCTTGTATCTATGCTGTGTGCTGGGCTAAACTGGGATAAAGTCTGAACTGCTTTTAGGTTTACGACTGGGTCTGCAAATACTTTAAAATGCTGTCATTATCTACAGCCTGAGCATTGTTTTTTAAATTGTGCTGATAGTTAGAAAGGTTTATGAAACTTGGGTATATTGTGAGTTGTCGTTTTTTAGTTTGCCCACTGGACATGCTGCATCAAAAAATTGCCATCTAAGCTGTTTTGTAGAACTACTTTTACATACTACCTAGCCAGCATGAGGTAGGAGCAACACTAACCCTGTGTGACATCAGAAGGTGCTGCAGAATTTTTTTCCATACAGGGACACTGCAGACAGATACTGAGCTTTGTGTGTTTGAAAATATGGATGCCATGATCAACTCTCAGTGTAGACCAAAAACCTTGTACACATACTAGACCTGGCATCCATATTTTCAAACACATGACCGACTATGTCAGTGTAGACCAAAAAACTCTTACACATACCAGACCTGAATAATAATCTTCCCTTCCCAAAATCAATTCTTTGCAAACAGCAAATTTGCATAAATGTCTCTATTAATTCTTTACCTAATTATACCTTTTAGCAGTTTTTTTGCAAGCCTTTGTTAGAAAAAGCTTTACTGCAACTTGCAATCCGGAAGTACTTTTTATACCTTCATGTAAAAACATACAAATTAACCCACCACCATAATTAGTCCACACAGAATTAACTCCTCTAAATGTAATGGTACTTTTAAATCTTTACATTTATAAAAAAAAAAATGTACATTTATTTGAAGCCCAAATTGCAAACTATTTTCTCTTACTATAGAAATCATACCTCAAGCAATACCATAACAGTTTTGTACATCCAATCCCATTCCTGAATGCAGCTTAAGTAGTCTTTTGTACGGATGGAAGTTCTTGATTTATCTGTATATAGTATTATACAAAGCTGGCTTTTGTTGTATGTAGCATCTTGGGAGGCACTCCTGCCAAGGTATCAAGTTATTTTTTAATAAAGTGTGCCACATTAAAGCAGTAGTGTTGATATATATAAGTTGTGGTTTATAAAATTTACCTATTTAGAGGAGTTGATCGCAATTATTTTGTTCTCCAACTGCTTATCAGATACTCTTTTGCTTAACATTCAGGCACACCAACTCTACTTTTATTTTAGGCGTTGAAAAGAAGTGTGCAGATGCACTAGCATCATAGGATTTGGAGCTGCGCATGGCCTTTTAATCTACATCAATATATTTTTTCTTAGGAGAACTACTGATTTTATATATATATATATATATATATATATATATATATATATATATATATAAATAAATAAATATATATATATAAGAGAGAGGGAGCAGAATTACAATACTGAGCGAATGTTGCACATTTTTGCACACTAGGAATACCTGTGATGCAAAAAAAAAAAAAAAAATTTTATATATGATGAGATGTCTGAAAAACATTTTCAGAATGCAAACATCCTAGGTTTTGGAGGGGGGGGGGGGGACGTAAAATTCTGGGATTGCTTTCTTTTAAATGTTCAGCCAAAATTAAAAAAAAAAAAAAAAAAAAAAGTGTGCAAGAAATATTGCAGAGACCTCATTTGGATTTATAAAATGAACTGCATGAGTTATGGCCTGCAGATCAATAATTTTGGAGATGATTCACAGTGCTACTCTAGCCTCTTTGTACAAAGCAAGACCTAAAATCACTTAAGGAGTGTGCACCTGCGAAATAAAAGCCCTTATAATGTTTTGCAACATCAGGGTAGGGTCCTTGATACAGTTTTTAACCCAAGACTATAAATGGACAGCAGGGAACAAGTGCAACAGATGAGTTAGTTAAAAAATGACATTTTTGTAAGATTAAAATCAGTCAAAGAAAAAAAAAATGGGCACCAAGGAAGAAAAGGTGTCATTTTATCAAGTTTTCTTAAGTACTGAGGTTATTGTGCTTGAGAAGCCCTTGGTTTTACCAATGTGTTTAAAGATAAACAGTTTTTTTTAAGAAGTGTTTAGAGGGCAATATATCCAAAAGATGAATACATTTTACATTAAAACCTTTTCTGAAAAAGGAGCTTTTATTTCTCAACTGTGTACCACCCTGATGTTCAGAATAGGCTACTGCTCCCCCACAGCCAACCAAGAAAGGGGCTGTATCCTTAGAGAATAAAGAACAAATAAGGAGGTACAAGACAGACTTGCCCAAGAACACAAAGTAGGACATTTCTCAGTTGGCCACTGCATTTGTTTGGAAACAGTTTGTATTCCCTCCCACATCATGAATACATGCTATTAACTGAACAGGCAACCATATTACTTGCCACAGGCAAGCATGTATGCAGTGTTGGAGTTACTGTGCAACAGTCGCTCACTGACCTCAGTACACTGCTGCTTGGTGCCTTCAGTCTCTCACTGACCTCAGTACACTGCTGCTTGGTGCCTTCAGTCGCTCACTGACCTCAGTACACTGCTGCTTGGTGCCTTCAGTCTCTCACTGACCTCAGTACACTGCTGCTTGGTGCCTTCAGTCGCTCACTGACCTCAGTACACTGCTGCTTGGTGCCTTCAGTCGCTCACTGACCTCAGTACACTGCTGCTTGGTGCCTTCAGTCGCTCACTGACCTCAGTACACTGCTGCTTAGTGCCTTCAGTTCTACTTACTAAGCATTCACTGTACAACACCTCATTTACTGCTGAAAATATTCATTTTTTTACTGGCATTTGTTTACAATGAAAGTCCAACTAGACACAGGTGCCCATTTTCAGTGGAGACCTGGGGAGAAAGGCTTAAAAGGTAACAATTTAATATAAATCAAGCTTTACAATACAAATTTTATACTAGGTACCATAAAGTTTGCATGGATATTCACAAACATGAATATTGATACAATTGCAAAAAAATGCAGCCAATTCCCTTAAACTACATTTGACCTCATTTCTTCAAAAGCTTGGATTTTCACATTAAGGCTCAAGGGTACACAGTTCATAAGAAACTGTATAGCTAGCCTTGTACAATCATACTGTAATTCACATACACCACCTGTATTTAGTCTGCTCTTATTAATGTTTGCAATTAGCAGAATTACTGTAGCTGTGGCTGTACCAAACATACCCACAGAAGCACACAGCCTTGGACACAGTTGAAGCAGTTTGTGTTACAGCAGGAGCCATTGGCACCATAAAGTTCTTGTAGTACAAGATTTGTAATGGGTTACTGTGTACGCCACCTAACTAAAACCAGTTACCTACTGTAAAGGGGTGGGGGCCATCACTGCCCCTCACCCTATGGTTCCAGCACTCATGACTGTAAGCCACCTAATTAAAATCAGTTTGTTACCAAGTCATACTAACAGTCAGCATACCTACTAATCTCTGGTTCCTATCACATAGTCTAACTTTTACAAGTTCGAACCTCATATGGTCGAGACCATAAGTTCGAGCATTTCAATGGAAATCTCCATAAGCAGAGGTTTCCATTTTGTTCAATGGGGTGAAATGTTGGCATTGGTATATTTTAGTGGGGTGCTTGCCCCCCTGCTTAAAAAATTATTTTGTTTTCCTTTTTTTTTTTTATGCATAGTCGAAGTTTTGCAACTTCGAACATAATGGTTCGAACATTACGTGCTTGAAGTTATAAAAGACTTCGACTATGTGATCTAGACCCACTAATCTCTTGTCCAGAATTTCTCCTTAACAAGGACTTTTCTAAGTTTTGTTAGAAATAATCTCTGAAACAACAAAATTAAGTATAAATCATACAACATGACATTTTAACACTCCCGACCCTCGTTTCTGTTCTGCTGCAGTTCTTACTCTGTATAAAGCATTTGTCAGTTAGTCCAGAGATTTAAGGCACCAAATTAATGGATTTGATTTTTTTCTACCTCTTATTTGTTTACTGTGGGACTCTAAGCAACCAGTTAGTGCTCCCTGGTCACTCTTGAAAATAGACATTATACATATTTGTTATATATTACATATTATAATGTGTGGGTATACATATCATGCACACATACACTATATCCAAAGATCATAAAGCTCACCAACAGTGTAAAAGAGCCAAAAGCATTTATTAAATAAAAACACGTTTCATTACAAGATCCACTGCCTCCTCAGTGGATTTTAACATCTAAGGAGCAACATGTCAGCAGGCTATTATATGGGTTCATCTTGCATACAAACCAGTTACATCACATTAAAGATATAGTGAAGGCAAAATGGCTGTCTACATGTGAAAAGTAAAAGCTCACACTGTTTCTTACTTTGATTATACATCATACCTCTCAACCTCTTAGTGAGAGGAATCTAGACAAAGCCTGACAAAATGGGGGGGGGGGGCAAAGGCCCAGAAATAGGGACAGATTTTAAATATTGCTCTTATAAGGGTTTAACATACATTTGAGTTTTCAGAATTCAAATCCATCAGAAATGCGAGTCGTTATTTAGTGATTTCAATCCACAGATCATCTCAGTGATTTGCAAAGAAAAACACAAATTTTATGAGGAATAGACCAAAAATACAAGTCAAAGATCTGGACACTAGTAAACAGACACCACCTCCTCAGTGAAAAGAACATCTGAGAAAAAGTGTACAGGCTTTTTGCGTAATTTGATCATGCATGCACCCAAAGAGATCACATAAAAGCAGTTACAAAGCTGAATGCTTTGTCAGCAATTCTCAGTGAAAAAGGATCAACATCTGATAAACACAAATCATCTCATTAAAGCAGTTTTCCCAAGCAGAGTGCTTATTCATACAGCCCATGGCTGCAGAAAACCAAGGGAATGAAGGTGTTGAACAAAAGAATATTAAAAATAATGTAAATAAGTTAAATTTGTTCATTCAAACCAAGGATGAATAATGCTCCTGTTATGATTATTCATATTCTCTCTATTGTTAAGGGACACCATACATTTTACCCATACAAAAAATTATATACCACAGCATCAATGCCCACAAAAATGAATTTATGGAAGAATGCATTAGAATATCTGGTACTATAGAAGTTTTTCATGAGAACATACAAATACATGACAACCACCCCATTCGCTGTCATCTTTAAGGATAACAGTATTACGGTTTATATGTCTTGGATCACCTGCAGTTTCAATATTTTAATAAACAGACAATACTATTTTTATTTCCAAAACTTAAATTTATAACTTTTACAGGAATTTAGAGAATTATATCCTGTAACAAAAATGGGCCAATGTTTAGGAACCAAAATATCACCTGGTTCAGAAATTAGATCCGTAAGTAGTGATCAGTCCAATCAAATCAAAATTTCCTTCTACTATATCTAGCTGAATACTATAATAGTTATGTACAATCCATCTACTCCACCAGTGTCTTAGTTTCCAATAATTTCAAACAATATCCCCTATGAATCAAATTCCAATAAAAAGTCTGGTAATGGTTCTGGTTCTCACTTCTACAAATTCTCTTAATTTGCATGAGCTGTTATTTGGAATGACAAGCCTTTGTACTAAGAAATTTTTAGAAAAGGACTTTTGATACAAAGGATCTAATCAAACTACCACCCTAAAGTTTGGTTACTCCAATGTCCAAAAACTCAATACTGAACAGTTCAGTCCTAACAAGTAAAACTTAATGAAATCATTCTTATTCAAATATTGCTAGAAGAGTTTCAAATCCACTAATTTATCCATCCATACTTAACAGTCAGTGAAGGTATCTATGCCAATTATTTATAAATAGCAAAAACAGTGTGTGTGTGTGTGTGTGTGTGTGTGTGTGTGTGTGTGTGTGTGTGTGAGATACTTCAAAATAACCCTTTACAAGTCAACATTATACAGGCATGAATGCCTTCCCCAGAGCAGTTCCCTCAGGCATTCCTTTTGATAAGCATTTCTAGTAAACACCAGTTCAGTTAAGATAACAAAACATCCCTGAACTCAAAGTCAAAGATTAAATGCTTCCAACCAGTATCTTTAAGCTTCCAGTCCCTTATTATATAATAGACTATATACATGTACGAGTTAATGTGCAACAATCATAAATACCAGTAACCCTCTACTACCATATCACAAATCAAAATTCAGAAGATGGGTACTGTTCTTTATTCTAGAAATGATTTGGCCCAAAGATTTAAGGTAACTTTCCAGAAACAGACCATAGTTCAGTTAATGCACCCCCCAAAAAACAATGCACCTACCTTGGGGACTGTCTCTTTTTATGATTTGGAGGTACAGAGATCATGAATTATCAGTGGAGCACTTAGTGACATAGCATTGTTTTCAGTCCAATACTGCAAGAAACTTGCATGTTTTAATTTGTTAGTGTGGTCCAAGGGTAGCCTGCAATAAAAGGTTGCCAGTGGAAACCTAATTTATACAGTAAGGATTTAAACTACATATAAAAATTGGGTAAGCCTACTAAACATAAGCACCCCCCTTTTTAGACATGACCTAAGAATGCCATCCAATTAAGGGACTTGCTGAAAGTCAAAGCAAGGAGTACAGGATGAAGCCCGTTTAAAATTCGAAGACAATCCTCGGAGCTAACTTGCCAGATGCAGCACAGCTATCGCCTTCTTACTCGACTGCACTACATGAACAGCGAGTGTGTGACACCAGCAATATTCTGTCAATTTCATATGTTTTGAGCTAAGGAGGCATGCGAGACCATGAGGTCACCATCTCAGAAGCACAGGGAAGGTGAAAAATTAAAATACGTTTACAAAGGTTGATGCCCGATTTAAAATGTACATGCACCCCAAGATGGTGATGTGAAATCACAAGGATTATAATAGGATATATTTATCGCGATTTATACTATTAAGGCAGGTGTTTTACTGACCCAGACATTTACTCCCCCTTGAATACTTGTTTTTAGAACAGTTGGATATAATGGACAAGGGAATAGTGTCAAGCAGTAGGCCTCAAAGAATGGTGTTCTCAAGTGTGAGTTTACAACTTTCATACTGGTACAGTCAGAAAATGGTTACTGTGAGGGTAGTTCTGCATTGTGTGGAAGTTGAAAGTACTTCCCCCATTATTCTTCACATCTTAAAATTAGCTTTTAGTTTGTCCATTTGTTCAAGCTGGTAATCTTGAAGGTTTCTTTATAGTTCATCTGTTTTCCTTCCATCTCCTATATACATGTCAGTTCATTGGCAACACTAAACATTTCTCACATGTACTCCAATTACCTTTTACCCTTGTTGCCAGGCTTTCAGTTTGCAAAATGTCAGGTTCATTTATCCAGTTAGTTTCTTTTGTTAAATATTTCACATTTGTGCACCACCATACTGGAGGTGTAGAAACACAGTTATACAATACATTAATAGGCATTAGTGTGCACAGAACCACCTGCTAAAAAGGAGACAAGTACCATCATATACATATACCAGGTCATCAACAACAAAAACAGCCACACACAAACCAAGCAAGTAATTAAAAAAAAAAAACACACACAAGAGCATTTGTTGTCAAGGGTGACATATTTCAAATGATGAATATCCCAAATACATCCTTTAACAAAGGGCTACAACCTATTGTATGAAGCAAAGTAAAAAGGTCAGGAACAAGCAACATAACTTAAAAGAATTATAGAACAAGGTTTACATTACTGTGAGGCTAAGTATACTTTAGCCAGTCCTTTTAAACACTGCACTTGCAACAAAGACAGAATATCAAGACATCTTTTTTAGTGCCTTACTAGTATACAAACATACAAAGTAAAAAATTATCACACTGTATTGAAAGAAGGAAACTGCTTTTGCAAACAAGTACTTCTTCAAAGCATCATAAGGACCTCTTAAAAAAGTTTGTGTTTAGCACATCTTTAACAGTAGACAAATAAGGTAGTTAGAGATATGATTAACAATGTGTCTTCCATTCCAACATAATATCGACACAATTTGTAGTGATTTTGTAACATACATAGAATATATTACTGGTCACCTTTTGGTAACCTATGACAAGTGAGGGGACTCTGAAATTTCTTTGTTCAAATTTCTGAGCTTTAATTCCAATGGTTTTCTCAGTTTGATAGCATATAGGACCATTACGGGCACTGTATTAGTTCTGGGATTTTGGTTCTGTCATCTACTATTGAGGTTTTTTTTTGGTGGGGGGGGGGGGGCGCTGGGAAGTCTCTTTAGATGAGGGATTATGAAACATTTGTTAAACCCACTAGGCACCACACTCTTTCCAGGTGGGAGCCAAGAACTACTTGGTTAACCAACTTATTCAGAGTCAAGCAGGAAGCATATAGTTGCAATTCCTGGACCACAGAATGAAGCTCATAATTATGATGTGATGACCTAATTGTATGTGCCTGTGTATTAACTGCCATGAAGATATTGGCAAATAAATAATCTGAAATTAATATTCTGAGTTGTCAGGAACACATAGGGAATTGTAAGCAGATTACTCCCACAGGGGCTTTTTCGATGAACAAATATTTGACTATTTAGGTACCTGTTTGGTGGTTAATTCCTCCCTTAAGTACCATACTAACTTCTTGGTTATGGCTTCTTGTTGCCGAAAGGTTCAAATGATAGTAGGGATAGTGTGACAGATTTTCTGTTGGTAACCATGGATTAAATTCTGGACCCTTGTTGCTCTGTGTTGTATTTCTTCACAAAACATGCAGACATAATGGATAGTCTAAGAAGGTGGAGGATTCTATAGAAACTTTGCATCATTTTGTATTTGAGCATTATTTACCCATATTCACAGATTGATAATCAAGAGAGCACACATCACCTAGTCTTAATATCAGAAAGAAATTTAAAAAAATAATCCTCTGTAATGTATTGAACTTAGCTAGTACCACTTATTTTGTCATGATATGAACAAATATCAGCACTTATCTAAACTTTGCTTACAGGCAGCAAAATAGTATCAGGCCTATATCCTTGCTGAAGGATATTACTTCTGAAGAGCTGTACTGTTAACTGCTATACCTCAGTCATAAAACTGGCAACATCTTCTAGACTGAGGACTTGTAAGTTGTTGTACTGAAAAATCTGATCTTTCTTTCCATAAAGATATTTTTCATGATCAAACTACCAAGGAAAGGTTGACCTGCTAATTTCTCTAAACGGTTTTTGGTGCCCCCACCCCCCAAAAAAAAAAAAAAAAAAAAACTTGTAATGCCTAGCACTGTAGTTGTAGGCTTCCAGTCTAACATTTATATCAGACTCTATTACTTGCACTGGTTTATTAAAAGGACCAGACAGCTATTCCATGAGGATACTGTGTTTTAAGTGGTTTACTATCAGAATTGCGAACGTCACTCGGTCGAACGTTGTGTAGTCGAACGCATAAGGTCGGAAACACAAATGTCGAAGGCAGTATAATCAACTGAGGAACGGTTTTACCATGGGTCGAGGTAGGTGTACAGTACAATACCCTACTACAAACATCCTCCCTACCTCGACCCATGGTAAAACCGTTCCCGATTGATTATACTGCCTTCGACATTTGTGTTTCCGACCTTATGCGTTCGACTATACAACGTTCGACCGAGTGACGTTCGCAATTCTGATAGTAAACCGTTTTAAGTAGGTAACTCCTTTTCTATGCTCCACTGAGTGTCACTCTTCTCTCGCTTGTCTTCCTCACATCGTACTTTCTAAAAAAATTTCACCTCCCCCTTTCTTTTATAAGGACAGAGACAAACAAGTCATAATAAATTTATTCATACCCAACAAAACTTCCATTGACTTTTTTGAATTTACTCATCTCTATTTTTGACACTCATATAGCCAAGTTTATCCAGACCCCCTTTTCATGTTTTGGATGTCTAACCTTCCTGGCTGATTTTTTTTTCTTGCTTCTTCATGGTCCTGGCAAAATACATTTCCTGACCCCTTACTTTGTTGCATACACTTTTTTTGTTTTGCTCTCACCATCAGCTCTAATCATTCCTTACCACCAAGGTGAGAATTCACTGGGAGAAGCCATTATTTAGACAACCATTGATGGAAGGTTTGAGATTTTTGCTGCCAAGCCCTACTAACTGTGCAGCATGGACAGGATGTGTAGTGGGGCCGACTGCAAAGGCTGTCCCCCCACTTACATAATTTGCATCCCCTACAAGCAGAACTATACTGCCAAAGCACTTAGTAGTAGCTTATCCTGTCTCTGTAAGGGAGATCATGCTACCTATTGTGACTTTGGATATATGCAAACCCCACCGCCCTCACCTCCCAGGACAGACAAGTGAGCCACGCCTCTTCATTTCTATCCCTAATCAAATCTCCGTCATCTGGGTTGTAGCCAGATTTCCATCTCTCCTCTTCACAGAGCTAGGCAGGCTTCTGTCCTACACTTTTACTGCTCTCCTGAGATTTCTTCTCATTTTGTACTAATTTTGCCATTTTCCTGCCTATGGAAGGCTTTAGAGGAAGACTTAGAGTACATTCGATTGGTCAGTGGCATTAGTGTGTGTTCAGTCTCTCTAGAAATCATGCTAGTCACTTTCTCCATGTAATCCCACACCACTGTTTTGATTACCCACCCTCTTACTTTAAACCACAATGAGTACTCAGTGGTATGCTCACATTACCATTCTTTATTCCCCCCCGTTCTGCACAGTATAGAGGTTACTGCCCAAGTCCTTCCCTGCCCCACTACTCTCAGCCTACACTCTCTCTCTCTCTATATAGAGATACTTCACTCTACAGTCACACGTTTTAATGGTCAATCATTACAGCCACTGCTCGTACGCACCCAGCACCATCCGTGAAATCCATGCTCCATTCACATTTTTTGCTGGCCTGGAGTGACATTCCCTCCCACTGTTATCACGGCCTGCAATTTGCTAAATTTTATTTTCCGCAGTACCTTATTAATCGCTAATATTGTGATCTCCTGGTCTGATTTATAGGCTTCTTCTCCCATTTCTTTAAGATCCTGTGCCTTTGTCTACCTCTGATTATTCTACACTCATGAGTGCAACTGCTTTTCGGTTTCTTTGATAGTTGTTTTTCAAAACTGTGTGCACTTAAACAAGTCAGTGGTAGCCTGCATCTAGTGGAGTTCACCCCCCAAGTGACCATGGAGATGGGATGCAAGTAGGAGAAGTGTATAAAAGTAATGGAGACTTCCTAGTGGAAGGGAACTTGCTACCTGCAATAAAAGCTTCTCCCTATTGTTGTTATGGCTGCCTTCATGAATCTCTTCCTCTAAATGCCAACACTAATGTCCTTGGACTTACCAACCTCGAGTTTGGGGTGCAGTAAGGAGATACATGTATCCCAGTGCAGTGCCACATAGCTGCCAGGTTTCCTCCCCACGTTATGTTCTAAAATGTTACCATTTTCTCTTTGTTGGGTCTGCCTGGGGATCCTATGGGTGGACATGCATTTGGAACATGCAATGTTTTGTTCAGTCTTTGCAATGATTCAGCCAGCGTTACCCACTTACTCCCATTTGCCCCCCTTAAGTGTCACCAACCACCACAAGGGAATCTAACGCAAGCAGTATGCAGACTTCTTCCCTCCCTATATGGGCATGACTGTCCTTTTCCTGTTATGCATCAGACCCTCCATGCTGCTAAGTGAACCCAGATTGTTTGAGCTGTAGCAAGAGCATTATACCTCTATGCCATGGTACGGTAGCATGTTTCATTTCAGTGTACATTTTATAAACAGGGAAACATTAAAATAGAACTTCTGCATTCCTCTGCTGTAATACATCTTCATGTAATACATCTTCATGGACTTGCATAAAAAGGATTTAATTAAAGTATATGAACTCATGGACTTGCATAAAAAGGATTTAATTAAAGTATATGAACTCATGTGTCATATAGAGTGCAAGTTCCAAGCATCCTCTACTCAGACTGATGTGTTCCCATACTCTACCACACTCAATTTTATGGCTACTCTAAATGAGTAAACAAATGCTATTGTCCAATACTCACTTATTCCCTTTCATGTGGAAAGTACATTATAGGTTTTTACCTCCACATAGTCGAGCATTGAGCAACCACTATGACCAGCAAAACTCAATAAGGAGCAGGGACGTGAACATTAACCACTCTCTTGGTTGCTAGGATTTCACTTGAGCCACAGAACTCCATGTGAAAGACTATGAGGGAGGAGTACACATTCTGAGATGCCACAATTCTGAAGTTAGTATCTATGCTTAAATCACTGTGGTTCCAAGGATGGTAATTTTACTTTTAGAGGGCCCCTTAGCTACACGTTCTTTGCCTTTATATACTTTATATTCCCTGCCACCATACTCACTCAGCCAAAAGTCTCATATGCCAGCTCTGCTTCCTAGTTGAGTGCAGTTTATTAGTGCTATACCTGCTCTAGCAAAAGATAAAATTTCCTGTAACTTAAAATTATGTTTTTTGTTCATCTCTGGTATTGTTGTTAGTATGTTCCCTTTGTGATTGGATGCAAATCTTGTAGCAGGTTTTTTTAAAAAAAAAAAATCGCAAACCATTCTGTTTTTGTTCAAGTCTCTCTAGCACTCCATTGAAAAGTCAAACTTCTTAGCTGGACATGTAAATGATCAAAAACGAGGGCCAGTCGATAATTAATTGGGAAATTAGTTTGCAGAGCAACTTTGCATAAACTAAAGGCCTTCAAAACAGCAATTATAATGCAATTGCTTGAAAGCAGAGCAAAACAGCCCAACAGTCTCTCTCACACAGACATTATATTTATTGTCAACTTTCAATGGCTCCTCAAACTTATTATACAAAGTTTGTTTACAACTATGTTGCTTTGGAAATCTACCCTGTAACATGCTGGCGTTCCTCTGCAGCTTTTGACACTTTGTTAATATTTCAAATATATATTAGTTTATTGTCATGTACACATTCTATCAATTCATATACTTCCAAGTGACTAGAATACTTGAATGTTTTTGTTATTGCATTTTTATGGTTGTGCAGTGTTACTAGTTTGAGGGGAAATGGGACTCCACTGAAAAAGGAATATGAAAGTATTTGTATGTATATGCATTCATATGTATCACACGTACATAAAAGTGTGTATGTATAATTCATCAGATCTTTACAATTAAGTATTTTGCTGAAAAGTAA